>NC_082389.1:7749790-7855680 GCF_031168955.1 Gadus macrocephalus
TGTGTGTGTGTGTGTGTGTGTGTGTGTGTGTGTGTGTGTGGTGTGTGTGTGTGTGTGTGTGTGTGTGTGTGTGTGTGTGTGTGTGTGTGTGTGTGTGTGTGTGTGTGTGTGTGTGTGTGTGTGTGTGTGTGTGTGTGTGTGTGTGTGTGTGTGTGTGTGTGTGTGTGTGTGTGTGTGTGCGTCCGTGTGTCTCTCTCGTGTGTCTCGAGGAGTCTTTCCGGGCTGTGTTAGGACGGCGTGGAGCGCGGCAGTATTCGTCCGTTGGTCTTGCCCCCGTTCATGTGTGTGTAGGGCACGTGGTGCTCCTCGTAGCTGCCCCGCAGCCCCACCGACGAGCCCTCGTCCCCGCTCCGAGCCGCCGCCCCCCCGCTGGGAGTAGGAGGAGGGGTCCAGGGGGATGCTCTCCATGTTCTCCATGTCCAGGTCAAAGTCCTCGCTGTCGGGCGGCTTGTTGTCCTGGCTGTAGAAGAAGGACAGCTCCTGGAAGCTGGGGTGCAGGTCCTCGCGCAGCATCTCGATGATCTCCTGGAAGGCCGGCCGCATCTTGGGGTTGTACTGCCAGCACATCTGCATCAGGTTGTGACTGCGCGGCACGGGGGTTCACGGCGGGAAGGGGGTCGACGATGACGAGGGGAAAAAGAGAGAAGGAACAAAAATGTGATGAGAAGCGAGGCCCGACGACAGTTGTCACGGTGTTCGTATATTCATGGGTTTGATGAAAAGATGAACCGCGAGGGTCTTTCCTCTTTACCTTGTAGAACTGAGAGCCTACTCTGTAGTGTGGTATAGTTCTCTTCATGCCACAGTAATATTTGCGCGTGACATGTGTGAGGCAGTTATAGACAACGTAACACGTTTGTCACTAGTGGTGCAACGGTTCACGGGTTTCCCGTGATCCGTACGGATCAAACATCACGGTTCGGGACGCAAGTGATCCGCGGATCAGCTGATAAAAAAAAAAAGTTGTGCGTTGACGTGATCAGCGCATGTTTAGAGGACAATTCCGGTATCAACAACATCATCAAGTATCGTAGCGAAATACAGTTTGTTGTGTTTTATTTGGCGTTCCGTAAATCCCATTGAAACGTAAACCGGAACCGGAACCGGACGTGTTTAGGTTTGGTTGTAGTCTTTTCGCTCGGTTCGCCGTATCAACAGTAGGGCTAAAACCGAGCAAAAAGACTACAACCAACCCCCCTTGCAATGAGCAATGAGTCTCCGAACCGAAATCAATGGATTTACAAAATGCCAAATAAAACACCACAGAAACTGTATTTCGCTACCAAACTAAAAAAAAGAAGATAAGGATGTCTGCATTGCCTTGGGAGAGTGTAGACTCTAAACTCTCCCCAGGCAATGCAGGCATCCTGAATTGTAAATCCAGGCTTAGGGATTATTTACTATCCTATCCATGTTAAAAAGAAGGAATAATGCCTCAGATTGCACATTTTTTATATATTGACCATGCTTAGAGGAAGCAGGATTATTACCTAATTTTTCACTTTATTTTGTTTTTACACAGTTGAAGATTTAAAGTCACATTTGTCTTGTTATCTTTATTGTTGTTGTTGATCCGAAACGATCCGACCCGTCACTCAAAAACCGTGACCCGATCCGAACCGTGAGCTTTGTGATCCGTTGCACCCCTATTTGTCACGTGTGTTTTGATGTGTGTGTAGGAGTAAAATTAACGAGACCTGTGCATGCAATATGTAGGCATCAGTAATATGTGCAGGTAAACCGTGTATGTAACAGGAACATGAGTATGTAACATGTACACAGCAGTAATATGTTACAGTGCTCTGTATTGTAGAATGTTGGTGAATTTTAGTGTCTCTCTGTGTTCACATCTTAGTCTGGAAACAGGCCAGTGCCTCTCATACTGATACAAGGTGTTATTTCCCACGTTTCGCCATTTGTTATGTCTCAACGAGGATGAAACAACCTGGTCGTCTGGGGACATAGACAGGGCCATACACCTTTTCAAGGGTGAGAGTGCTTCTGTTCTCTTGTCATTCACGTTTTCTTTATTGTAATACTCGTCCCAACCCTTTGGTTAGGTGAAAAGAGGGATCGACAGCCAAGTAACACGTCTCGAACCGCCTACACTTCAGATTATTCAACCTAAATCTGTATCTCGCTGTATTACATCCTGGAATAAACCATCTATTCAACCCTCTCATCCAACCTGTGAAGATGCTTTGATTTCCACACAAAGAATTACTTCTACAACGACGAAAAATACACAACGCAGAGTCTATACGAACAGTTTAGAAATAAGATGAAATCTAACAGTATGTATCAAGAACACATTTAAGTTAAGTGTGTAGCAGTAATATGCAACAGCAACACGCATGTATAACATGCAAGTAGCTGTCATAAGTAAAAGCCACACGTGTGTGTGTGTGTAACATGTATGTAGCAGTCGCCAGCAACAGTAAAACGCATGTGTGTCTGTCTATAACACGTCAGTAGCATTCATAGGCAACAGCAACACGCGTGCATGTAACACGTATGTAGCAGTCATATGCAACAGCAACACACATGTATGTCTGTCTGTGTAACACGTATGTAGCAGTCATAGGTAACAGCAACACGTGTGTGTGTGTGTGTCTCTAACACGTGTGTAGCAGTCCTAGGCAACACACGTGTGTCTGCGTAACACGTACGTAGCAGTCACAGGCGACAGCCACAAGCGTGTGTGTAACACGTATGTAATGGTCAAATGACAACAGCTCCCTCGGTGCACTCACAGTCTGTCGGCGCAGTTGTCGGGGCGGTCCAGGAAGCCCCCGTCCATGACGAACTTGAGCACCTGCTCGTTGGACAGGCCCTGGTAAGGCTGCTCCGCCAGGGTGCTCACCTCCCACAGCACCACGCCAAACGACCTGCGGGAGAGGGGGGGGGGGGGGGCACGGGGTCAACCAGCGCCAGGTCAACAGCGATCACCCCTAGCTAGAGGGAGGGGGGGGGGGGGGGGCCCAATGCCCCCACCCCCCCCGTAGGCGTCACTAAGGACCGACCGCGCTCCTCCTCGACCACGTCATCGCCTCGGGTAATGCACTCGTCCTACGTCACTTCCAGTAGTAGTCAGTAGAATAGTGCGTTTGTCGTGGAAAGCTAAAGGTTCTTGCACACTTTTGTGCCGGAATACAACATATTGTAACATTACTAGAATCTCCCCCAACTGCTTTCTAGGGATCATCACACACACACACACACACACACACACACACACACACACACACACACACACACACACACACACACACACACACACACACACACACACACACACACACACACACACAGGTACTGACCAGCAGTCTGAGTTTGCAGTGAAGACCCCGTCCTTCAGGGACTCCGGGGCCATCCACCGGACCGGCAGCAGGCCCTTGCCCCCCTTCCGGTAGTAGTCCGTCTCGTAGATGTCCCGGGTCATGCCGAAGTCTGCCGGGGAGGACAGGGGGTTAAGGTTCACATTTCGTTTTAACGATACTTGGCAAAGAACTCGCGGTGCGGTGCCCGCGGTGCACTGAACGATGTCATCAATCTCGAGAACGAAACCCGAAAGGGCCGTAAACAAATGTTCCCATCATCCGAACATGGAGGAGGATCCCTGATGGTCAGCGTCTCAGAGTGTCTTGGTATATAAGATCTAATATACCTCCTTGTCAGCGATGCCCACAACAACAACAACAACAACAACAACAAAGAAGTGAACCGGCAGAGACCGACGTTGTTCCCTCGGTTGTCCCTCCTTGTCGTTCGTCTCGACGTGGCTGACCTACCCGCCCCTCCCTCCCAGTATGTGCTCCCAGTCCTCTCAGCGACACACGCACCCGGGCACCAGGCCGCGCTACACCAGGCGCAGACCTCCTAGGTGGGAGGGTTGGGGTCCAGCTCACCTCCTATCTTGCAGGTCAGGTCGTGAGCCACCATGCAGTTCCTGGCGGCCAGGTCCCGGTGGACGAACTTCTTGGCGTTGAGGTAGGCCATGCCGTCGGCGATCTCCGCCGCCATCTGGATCATCTCCTTCAGCGTGGGCGGCGGGCGGCCCGGGTTGTTCTGCACACAAACAAACAAACAAGTGAGGCCAAGGCAACATTAAGTCCTTTCTCACGACACGACAATTTACCGACAGGGATGTGTGTGATAATATAAATCATGCATTTCTTTTTTTTAATCATGCTGTTTTTATTCATGCTGTCTACGCAAAGACAGCATGAATAAAATAGCGCAATGAGAACTTTCTAAAATAGCAGCCTGGATTAAATGTTATCCAAACATTGGATCCATGCTGCTCAAACTGGGGCAGAAAGACGAGAAAGGAGGAATCCCTGCAGAAGAGTTACAAACATGAAGCCGGAGGAAATCGGACAATCCTAGGACATCATGGCATAGTACGAGGTGAGGGTGGGGGTGGGGTAGGGTATGGGGTTACCTCAGAGTCGGGGCGCAGGCAGCGCAGGAAGCTCTTGAGGTCACCGTGGGTCATCAGCTCCATCACCACCAGGGTGGGCTGACCCTTGGAGACCACGCCCAGCAGACGCACCTGGGGGCCGCAGGGACACAGGGGCACAGGGTTGGTGAGCAGGGCGGGAGACGGTGGGGAGGGGTTGCATGAAGGACGCAAGCGCCCGCCTGGTTGTTAGCGTTCATGTGAACAGAGCCGGTTTTCCTAAAACTAGGGACATCCACTAGAGCAGGGGTGTCAAACTCATTTTAGCTCAGGGGCCACATGGAGGATAATCTATTCCCAAGTGGGCCGGACCGGTAAAAATATGGCATAATTATGTAAAATTAAACATGCTGTGAGCACACCAAACACAGGTTTCCCATTTACTTCCGTGAATAAAAAGGACGATGACCATTTTTCTTGGAAAACTCTGCACTCTGTGTCCACTTTTCGTCTTTTTGACAGAGATTTTGGGGCAATGAGAGTGCCAAAACGCATAATGTTGGAAGTATAAGGCAGAACGACAAGGTAGCTCCGGGCTAGCTGCACTACCTGTTTATACTTGCTCCCTGCTCAGCCCCGGTATAAAGTTTGCTTGCTTAAAATAATGCCGGCGAAATGCACATTTCTTGTCGCGTTGTGCCGGCGAAATGCACACTTCTTGGACCCCTGCATAACTGCTTGCAGTTCTAGTTGCTATTGCGACTTCTAGTGGACACATTAAGAACAGCAGTTTCTTTCATTGAAAAATAGCAGATTATTTTACGTTACATTCCAAAGCGACTTCCAGTTACACACAATTGTCCAGTAGTTCAATGTACAACAAATTAATCAGTGCCAGTCAATGCAATCCATGTAATGCTAGGAAGGATTTTTATAAAAAAAAAGTATAATATATATATATATATATATTATTATATATATATTTTTTTACAAAACTGTACTTCACAAAATCATCTCGCGGGCCGGATTAAACCCGCTCGCGGGCCTGATCCGGCCCGCGGGCCGTACGTTTGACACCCCTGCACTAGAGAGTAGGTACTGGTACAGGGAGACACAGTTCTACTGCCTTGTGGTTTCCGTTTTTTTTTTAATAGTCCCCGTTGCCCCGATTGGCTCGAACAAGTGTCGGGTGATGTCGCTTGCGGTGAAGTGTCATCACGGAACACTCGCGTCAGCCAATCAGGGAACAGCGGTCAAAATCCCCATAGCCTCCTGAGTGGGACCCTCTCCGCCTGTATGCGACCTAAACCCAGTCCGCCGGGGCCCGCACTCTTTATGCCCAGCCTACCTACTGACCAAACCCCCCCCCCCCCCCCCCTCCTTACCACGTGGTGGCAGGTGAAGGCCTTCATGACGGACGCCTCGTTGAGGAACTCGATGCGCTCGCGCAGGCTGGCAGACTCGTTGACCGTCTTGACGGCCACGCGCATGTCGCCCTCGCCCTTCACCACGTCCTTGGCGATGCCCTCGTACACCATGCCGAACGAGCCCTGGCCCAGCTCGCGCAGGATGTTGATCTTCTCCCGCGGCACCTCCCAGTCGTCGGGCTCGTACACTGCGGGACACACAAGTACGTGTTACACACACAAAAACACGCACAAACGCACACAGCCAAACGCATAGACAGACACACAAAGACAAACACGCACACACACAGACACACGCACAGACACACACACGCACACAGACACACACAAACAGACAGACACAGACACACAGTGGTGAGATGTTGGTGTCGTTACTGATGGTCTTCCCCTCAAAGTGTGTGTATAATATGTTTGCCTCGTCAATAGTTAAGCGGCTGTCTAGGGACCACTTGTGTGCCATAATGACAGCGTGTACTGATGTGTAACTAATCGACCCTGCTACACGCCTATGCTCACACGCTGGATTCAAGGCTCGAGGAACCGGCCGTCGTGGCGATTATTCAACCTTAGCGCTTCGCTCTTGACAAAGGGCGATGGCGACGGGAATCTGCTTCGTTCCCTCGTCACTGACAATCGCGAATGTCGACGCAAACGAACGCCGATAAACGATTTCAAAGAGGTGAGTGAGACGGAGAGAGATCCCGCAGAATAACGTCGACCCAGACTTGTGTCGTATGCCACTGGGGCGGTTCGTTACTGACGGCCAACGCATCTCATCGCTGATATTTAGTGTGGCTCCGTCACCCCGGGCTCCTCGTTGGATCAGCGTGTCTGGCGAGTATGGACGGCGGCTGCGTAGGCAGAGCGGGGGTCGCCATGGCGCCAGACTTACTGTCGTTGGCACTGAGGTACTCTGGGTTGGAGGAGGCGTAGATCGGTCCGCTGGGCCCCTGGGTTTGTCTGACGGGGAGAGAGAAGGTCTACGTTAGGGCCCTTTCACACACACCTATACCACTTCAACAGCACAGCGAAGTGGGTAACATAACCTAGCGCGGGAGAGGCTAGTTTGGCACAAGACATATATGGGGGCTTTTCTTCTCCGCAAGATTCAATGTGTCAAACAATATTAATATATTATACTTATATTGTGTTTTTCTAGGCACATTAGACACGCGCACAACAAGACCAAATACAAGAATAAAATAACCAAAATATCAATACAAGATTACATTTAGAAGCATCCAAATTCAGTTTTTCTTATATGCTGTCTCATGTCGTTTACTGCATGTTTTATCGTATTTAACGTAGGCTGCCGCTGTCTTATCAAGGTCTCTCTTGTAATATAGATGTTTATTCTCGACGAGACTAACCTAGCCGACTAAAGGTTAAGTGGAATTTAAGAGATAAACTTCAATCCGAATCTTAGAACAACGTGTGGATGTCAGGGCTGTGTAAGAAGCGGTTGGAGTGGCGTACTTCTTCTTGAACACGACGAAGCCGGCCCCCGCCACGAACAGCAGGAGGATGAAACAGATGACGGGGCCAATCAGGATCTTCAACATGTTCGTGGGGTCCGTCGCTGCACACACACACACACACACAAACAGGTTCATAACTAGGATCCATGGTGTTTTATGGAGCAGTCTCTGAGGGGGACCAAAAAAGCTGATGTGGACCAAGCAATGAATCACACACACACACACACACACACACACACACACACACACACACACACACACACACACACACACACACACACACACACACACACACACACACACACACACACACACACACACACACACACACACACACACACACACACGTCGGGGGAGGGGGGTGTGCCTTACCCCTGTCCGGGACGTAGAAGAACGTGGGCGCGGTCCAGGAGCCGTTGCCGGCCAGCGACGTGGCGCGCACCTTGGCCGAGTAGTTCCCAGGATGCACCACTCTGAGCTTGGTGCCGTTGGACAGCCTGTACATGTTCCTGGACACACACTGCTGCAGCTCCTGGAGACCCGGGAAACAAAGAAAGCAAAGAGGCCAAATAAATCACCTCCCCACGCCCAGGGCAGCGGCTGAAGCACCACGGCAACCGAGGGTCAGCCGGGGGGAGAACAACAACTCATGGAAGAATGCGGAGAAAATGTGTGGTCGGAGATGAGTTTTTCACCCTCCGCCACAGTCCGACACGCACGTGTATTATTTCTGATTTCTCTTTTACCCGCTAGTTCTTGGGTTTTTGTCAGAAGCGATGACGTCCGAGGGACATTATTATGACCAGCCCGGGGTCGGCATGGTCAGTCGCCATGGTAACCAACGAAAGCTTGCGGGTGTTGGAACATTAATATTAGATTTCCATTAGGGGTTATCATCACACTAATAACACAGTGCAGACAATGAGGGCGCTAATCCAGGAGCTTGTTTTGGGTTGTTTTTGTGGCTAAAAACTGCCCGGTCACGTAATAACCGGGCTCACTCGTCTGCATGCTGAGGCTTATTATTGGCTGTTCACCTCACATCAACCTGAAGGAACGGGGGGGAGGGAGGGGTTGAATCGTATATTTAAAGAGAAAGAAAACAAAGCAGAGGAGGGGGTATGTGTGTCCAAGTTATCCTGGGAGAAAGCTGTCTTGAAAACAAGCGGGGTGTGTGTGTGTGTGTGTGTGTGTGTGTGTGTGTGTGTGTGTGTGTGTGTGTGTGTGTGTGTGTGTGTGTGTGTGTGTGTGTGTGTGTGTGTGTGTGTGTGTGTTTGCTTGTAGGTGTGTGCGGCATCTTGGGAGAAATGTGTTTTGATCCCAGTGTAGCAAAAAATGCCCTGAGGGGATTGTGATTGTGTTTGTGTTTGTGTGTGTGTGTGTGTGTGTGTGTGTGTGTGTGTGTGTGTGTGTGTGTGTGTGTGTGTGTGTGTGTGTGTGTGTGTGTGTGTGTGTGTGTGTGTGTGTGTGTGTGTGTACCTCAGTGTCCCCCATCCTCTTGTAGTTGACCTCGTACAAGATGATCATCCCGTTAGGGGTGCTGGGCTCCTGCCACTTGACGTGCACCGTGTACTCGATGACCTCGTAGGAGATGACGCCGGCGATGTCGTCAGCCTTGTCTGAGGAGGGAACGCACGCACCGTGAGCGCGGTCAGAGTCACGGCAGCTCGAGACAGCTCCTGTGTTCATCCATGTACACGTCCAGCTTCAGGGAACCCCTTGAGATGAACCATCTCGTTTTCGAGGGGACCTCACAAAAAAAAACATACAATACAAACATACAGACAGACAGACAAAAGCTCTCCCTCACACCAGAACCACCCATATGCTCCATCTGTTACTCATCTGTGGGTCTGTGGTACGACTGCAAGGTCTTTCGCAAACATTTGAATTTACTTTTCAAATAAATGCTCAGAACCTGGCATAGTCAGTCACCATGGTAACTAAAGACAGCGTGCGGGTGTTGGAACATTGATATTAGATTTCCATTAGGGTCATCACAGTGCTCTCTCATGCTCTCTGCCGAAACCAATCAGTATTCATATCACAAATAGCAATCAAAGCTACCTTTGATTTGACACAAAACATTGACATTTAAAATATTCTCTCTCATATTTCAACAGACAATATATTTCAATGCATGCATCTGACGTGTTTCAATCTAAATATATATCTGACATGTTGAAATATATATATAAATTAGGGCTGGGTAAAAAAATCGATTTAATTGATTTTGGATCGATTTCATTAAAATTTAGCAATATCGATTCATAGGGCATGAGATCGATAGTTATTACCATTATTATTATTTTTGCACTTTAATAAACAATGCCTTAATGCAATTTGCAGGAATGGAATTTTGTAGTTCAAGTTCTAATTTCAGTACGTTTGTATTCAGTACATTTGTATTTTGTAACACAGTTGAGCCATTTTCATTACTTAAGAGCAGATGGAATCGAATCGAATCGTGATTAATCGATTCAGAACCTAACGAATCGAAATCGAATCGATTTAGGAAATTGGCCACGATACCCGGCCCTAACATTAATATTTAAACATGTCAGACTCCAGATGAGCCACGCCCCTGTCTCAGGGGGGGTCTCCTCCCCCCTCTCTCACCCTCGGGCAGGGTGCGGGCGCTGACGTAGGCCGCCATGCTGCAGCGCGCCGGGTCCGTGAGGTGGTTGCAGGCGTGGATCTCGATCTGGTAGCTGGTGAAGTGGCGCAGGTTGGAGATGACCGTGGACTCGCGCCCGCGCACCTTCAGCTCAATCTTGGTGCTCTCAAACGTCTCCTCTTGCCCGCCCCCGTCCTCGCCGCCCGCCCCGTCTTCACCGCCGCTAGCCCCGCCCCCGGCCCGGCCGCCGGTGGCCACGGTGGGCGAGAAGGCGAACGGGAAGGGGAAGGTCCTGTTGGCCACGCCCATCGCCGCCACGGAACGCCGCTGTCTGGTGGGTCTGACGAGGGGGCAGGGGGAGGGAGGAGGGAGAGAGGAGGAGGGTCAAAATGAAACAATGGATGAAGCGGAGCCCTGAGGGGGGCTGTCTGTCTTAACGGCGGGAGCGAAGGAAAGGCGAGTGGCGCCGAGAGGATGGGGGCTCTCCAGACACGGCGGGTCGCTATCCGATAGACGGGCTAACAGGAAGCGCCCGGGGGACGCAGCGCTGCCCGTGGCTTTGGGTCTGCGGTTTGGTCAGGTTTTTTGTTGTTTATTTTGTCCATCATTGCCAATGGGAGGAACACAGTGGAGATTGTGGTTTTTCCATCTTAAATGCATCATTTAATAGGGATAGATGTGATTGGGAACAAAAATAATGTTTTTGGGCACACATTATTCATTTCTTAAGAAAAAGACAGACAGACACTTCAATACAGCTTTCCGACGGTCAACGGTCCGGTGGGCATTACACAACAAGCACACCAGGGGGCGCCTGTCAGCCTTAATGTGTGTGTTGAAAGAAACTAGAATGATCGAATAGGAGTAGAGCTCAAGTGCACCTGCTGTCATATAAGCAAGGGCACCACTTGGAAACACCAAACACCACCATCACCTCAGGCAACAAGAGCACCATCTCTCTCAGGTCAGCCGTCTTCAAGACAACAAAGTCTCCAAAGAAATCAATCGAAGCCGAAGAAGGAGAAGAAGTCGAAGAAGAAGAAGAAGAAGTCGAAGAAGGAGAAGGAGAAGAAGAAGAAGAACAATAAGTCGAAGAAGGAGAAGAAGAAGGAGAAGGAGAAGCAGAAGAAGAAGTCGAAGAAGAAGAAGCTTGTCCACTCACTTGATCTCGAACACCTCGTTGTGGAGGTAGTCCTCGAAGGTCTTGCGGTACTCCGAGTCCTCCTTCTCCTTCTTCAGCTCCTTCTCCGTCTTGGGGCAGGCGCAGCAGCGCGTCCCAGGGCCCTGGTCGTCCGTCTGGTTCCACCGCTGCTCCTCCTCACTGTCCACCTGCGTGGGCACCCGCGACGGCAGCTTCATGCCTGGGGAGGGACGGGGGGGGGGGGGCCGGGGGAGGGACAGGGGTGGGGGGGGACGGAGAGGGACGGGGGGGGACGGGGGAGGAGAGATGGGGGACACCCGCAAATAGAACATTATGAGCTTGGGTGTGATCACACACACACACACACACACACACACAAAGCCCTGTGCGAATACACGCACGCACACTCACACACACACACACACACACAGGCGCATATATGCACGCACGCACACACATATACACACACGCTTGCAGTCACACAAAAAAATGCTCACAATCACTGGTTGACACATGCACAAAGACACACACACACACACACACACACACACACACACACACACACACACACACACACACACACACACACACACACACACACACACACACACACACACACACACACACACACACACACACACACACACACACACACACAGCCAGGGGGTCATGCCAGTGCCCTGTCACTCCCAGGTCGCCACCCTTTCCCGGTTGTGAGACAGATCGCCAGTGACACAACCTCCCCGTAGACCGCCCTCACCCCCACTCCACCCCATCACTCTCCCTCCACGCCTTGGACGTCTGCGAGTTTGGCCCCGTTGGCGGAAGAACCAGCTCCGGGCGCCCTCCTGGGACGAACCATCAGTCGACTTGGGGTGGGGGGAGCAGCCGGCGAAGGCCGTGCGGTGACAGGAACACCTAAATCACTGTCGCCATGGGAACTTCCCCTGACCTAACGTCCCCCCCCCCCCCCCCCACCCGCCACCCCCAGCCCACTATATGCAGCGAGCTGCACGTAGTCCAGGTTGAAAGGACCCCCCCGCACGGCTCTGTATATCGCCGCCGTTGCTGTAAAGAACGGCTTTACGGGTTCGGCGTTGGGCTCCAGGGTTCATGGATCTATGCGCCAGGACTCCGCTGGTTCCCCAGCCCCAAGGGAACCCTTCAGGGCAGCATATACACGGTGTATGGTTGCATCCATAGACGCCATACTGCAGTGCGTTGTTGTTTCAAGCAAAACACTGTTCAACCGAACTGTGAGATACAAGCTCCCCAATGAGACCAGCCATAAACATGCAGGGGTTCAAGTTTACTGATGTTTCCTTTAACTTTTTCAACTGGAGGAAATGCATGTGATTGTTGTTGTTTTTATAGTGACACTCCTTCTGCCCCTCTAGCACAATGTCGTCTTCTCTAAACAGAATTCAAATAGTTGGTTCACTGAAAATAGACGGTACGGATATAGCCATGCAACACAGAGGGACGAGTGGTTAATATATCTAGTCCCACGATTATACTTAACAACAATACTAAAACATAACAAATAATGGTTGCATTTAGGATGATTGCAGCAAGAGTGCCATCGGAAGAACAAAAATACTGGAGGGGAGGAGTTTCTTTGAAACCCTCTACGCACAGATGATTTATTTAATTTGAATTCATATTCAACCCAAGGGACGCAAGGGTGAGTGATGGAGCCGGTTGAGTGGCCCGCTAGGGGAAGAGAACCTCTGCTATCTGATGACTGCCCCAGCAAGCCCTCTTTCACTTCTCTCTATTACACCCGCGCACACACACACACACACACAAGGGCAGAGACAGATGCGCACATGGACACACACACACACACAAAGATACATGTGCATACATTGACAGACACACAGCCAAATGGTACATGCGCACGCACGCGCACACACACAAAGATACATGTGCATACATTGACAGACACACAGCCAAATGGTACATGCGCACGCACGCGCGCACGCACACAAAGATACATGTGCATACATTGACAGACACACAGCCAAATGGTACATGCGCGCGCGCGCACACACACACACACACACACACACACACACACACACACACACACACACACACACACACACACACACACACACACACACACACACACACACACACACACACACACCGAGAGAGAAACGCTACCTTTCTGGCAGTAGTCAAACTTGTAGAGCTCGCTGGCCTCAGCCTGGCGTTGGCAGAACACCAGGTAGTGAGTGATGTTGCCGTTGGCGTCGTTGGGTGGCCGCCACTTCAGGATGATCTGGAAGGAGGAGTTGGACGAGGAGATGGGGTCCAGGGGCACAGAGGGCTCTGAGGGGAGGGGCACAGACAGGAGACACCGGAGACGGAGGGGGAAGAAGTTAGCATTGTGTGGTGCTGCATCCAGTGAGAGTTGATCCTACGTACACACGGGGGGGGACGTTTAATGCAGGATATCCTCTGTTAATATGAAGAGGAATGGATCACTCGCAGGCAGGGGCCACGTGGGTGTCGCTGACTGAAGACAGATAGACGTTTTTCTCTTTCGAGTCTGATTGTATTTTGCGGGGGGGGGGGGGGGGGGCTTCCGAGGCTCCCCGATCGAACCCAATCCGATTAAGCCGTAAATCTGCCTCGGAGACAACAAGCGATGACAACGCGTGTAATATTAAGCGCAGCGTAGTGGGGGTGTAGAAAGGACGGCGCACAAAGAAAAGCACCGGCGCACCAGCCCTCGTGCTTCACGGCGAGGTCATGTTGATGTTACCACGTGCCAATACTAAGACAGCTGTGTGTGTGTGTGTGTGTGTGTGTGTGTGTGTGTGTGTGTGTGTGTGTGTGTGTGTGTGTGTGTGTGTGTGTGTGTGTGTGTGTGTGTGTGTGTGTGTGTGCACCTCAGTCGCCAAAACAAAAGGTTTCGAATTGATTGAAAATTCTGTGACATCAGCAAACGCGCCCGGTTTTATGGGCCTGTCGGTGAGTCTGCCAAAACTCTCGGCTGGCGAGCCATACTTAGAACAACAACAACTGCAACCTTTGTTATGAAGGTTGCCACACGGGCAAACCGCACGCCGTTGACAGAGTGGATACAGCGGGTCGGGAGTCCCCGAGTCACTGCCGGTATTTCTCAAGACAATCGGATGAGAAGTGGTTCCCAAAGTGATTGAAATAAACAACGTAATCCGGGTAACTGACAACGGTTGGCTGACTCACTGGATTGGTATGCAGGAGCCACCACCTAAACCACCCACCCCACCACTGCCGCCGCCGCCACCACCACCACGCCAGTCGTGTGTTGTGTGTTGTTCGGCTACTTCTTGCCACGGCTAAAGTGGTTTATCTTGTTGACCTCACGTGTGAGTGTTAGTGTGCGTGTGTGGGTTTGTACAACCCAGCGTAATCAGTCTCAGCTATTTGCCGTGATAAGCAGGACAATAGACCGGAGGAGCGTTGGCTGCCCAACCACCACCACCACCACCACCTCCACCTCCACCACCTCCACGCATCCAAAACAACACATCGGCACACAAAGGTCTTCCATCGGCACCTGAGACAAAGTCCTTTCCTCCCCCCTCCCCCTGTGAACGAGTCAATGAGTGTCCTGGCTCACGGGCCAACCTGCAAAAGAAACACTGGTTGAATGCGGCTCTGCAGCTATAGTTTGCTGGTGTGTGTTGATTTGTATACTCAACTGAAGTTCTTTCAGTACCTAAAATATTATCAGGCTGTCACTGCACATTCGGCTGCGTCAACGACATGCTGGTTAGGTGTGGGAGAAGTCCCTCACTAAGAGCAGTCCCCAACTAAGGGACCTGTTTCATGACGGAGCATATTCACAACCAAGAGTCCCATTCTCACCTATGGGACTCTTAAAGGAAAACTTTGTTAACCTGGACCCTAATTTCCGATAACTCTCTCAGTCTAGTGGCTCAGTTCAGCAGGTTGACGGTAAGATTGTTATAAATACTCTACAACAACATTATGAAACGTCAATGTTGCAGAAAAAGTCCCTTTTGTCATCACATTCTCAACCCACCTTCAAACTAATGTTTTAGATACCACTAAGCCACGCTTTCTATAGTCCAACACGTCAATATCTGGACGGCAGTCCTTTCTTGCTCGAAATCTCACTCACATTTGTTCCTGCAACAACTGCAAAACAAATTTCAGAGCGAGACTTCTCCTTGGGCGAGACTTGGTTAGACACGATAACAAACAGATCGGCTCAAGCGGGACGTAAAGAAAAAGCTTTAATTTCTCTGTAGTGATCCTTCCAATCGTGTTGTCAGACACTTAGAAATGTATCTTAGCCGGTCTGTGGCAAAAAACAGCACTTTATTGGACATACATTGAGGGGGCGCTATTGCTATTGGCATAAATGCGCTTGGTCAATACTGGACCAGTTAAAAAATCTTTGGTCACTATTAGCCACTTGACCAAAATGATGGGGAAATAGGATCCATGTTGAAAAATCCTGAAGTTATCTTGACTGCCGACCATCCAAACCCTGTGCAACCTCGCATTGTTTCCTCCTCCCGCCATCCACATGTCTGCGCTTGGTCAATACTGGACCAGTTAAAAAATCTTTGGTCACTATTAGCCACTTGACCAAAATGATGGGGAAATAGGATCCATGTTGAAAAATCCTGAAGTTATCCTTTAACAACCAGGCCTTAAATGGCTTACGATAACATTGTTAAGCCTTCTCAAGCCAAGAATGGCTCGCTGCTTGCGCCGGTATTAGGTTTAAAAGAACAAAACAAAATCAACAGCTTAATAATGAGCAAGCACTGCTTTGATTGCTTTGTCGGTGCACTGCACACACACACACACACACACACACACACACACACACACACACACACACACACACACACACACACACACACACACACACACACACACACACACACACACACACACACACACACACACACACACACACACACACACACACGGATCAATCTTAAGGTGCTTACATGACGAGTTTGAGTAATCGCATGGAATGCAGTAGTTTTGGGTGTGCAGATCTTTTAGCCATGCTGAAGAGCCAAACGGAGGCAGGTGCATTGTTCCTGCTCGTTAGGGAGATCTCATTAAGGCGCTGACGTGAGACGACTACGAGAGCGGACGGATTTGCGCCGGCTCAGAAGAGGTAATGGCCATTTCATTGATATGCAAAACTAAATGTACCAAATTCCTCTGGCTGCCGGTGAGGTGAGAGTTGATCGAGTTTAAATTCTCTGGCAGCAGAATGATGGTGGGGGGGGGGGGGGCTGGGATTCTGTGTGACGGGGTGGTCTGTTCCGCTGAGGTGGCTGGCTGGCTGCTCTGGCCGTCCAAACCGATTGGAGCTTTTTTGAGCTGATTGGAGTTCTCGCTCAGGTGAGTCCTTTTTTTCAACAAATGTAAAAAAAAAAAAAAACGGAATGTTTCTTTTCTCTAAACAAAATGTCACCTTCCACGACCAACCTTTAGACAAAAAGTCAGGGCGGTGGTGACTCAAAAAAATAAATCAAAGCATTCCCAGAACTAGAGTCCAAACAGCGATGGGTTATTCCCACTCTGGGTTTGTGAGTGTGTGCGCGATGGTTGTGGGAGGTGTGTGTTTGTGTGTCTGTCAACACGTGCGGTGCAACGAGCCTTAACGAGAGAACCAAAGAGACGCACGCGTCCGTGGTGCACGGTGATGATTATGTCGCTGCGTGACGCCCCCACTCAGACACACTGATCGGACCGCATTGTCAGACTACACCTCACCGTCGACGTCTCGCTCTCTAATGACAGCCTTGTGGCCTTTGCAATTGACAGAGTTATGGCCGGGGGGTTGGGCGCCCAGACATGTGGATGGCGGGAGGAGGAAACAATGCGAGGTTGCACAGGGTTTGGATGGTCGGCAGTCAAGAGATGGGAGCTCCAGTTATGACTACGACAAACCAAAAAGCCTGAAAATCACACACACACACACACACACACACACACACACACACATACACGCACAGTGAGCGAAGCAGAGCCCAATTAGTCACCGAGGAAGACATTTATGATGGCTGCGGGCGAGGGCCGCGGGTCGACTCTGAAGCGTGGCAGCTCCTTCTAGGTTGGCAGTGCGGCGCCAGAGGGCCGACTCCTGCCATCTGCTGTGATCCCTCTAGCCCCGGGACCGAGGCTTCCTCGCTGCCCCCAGACCGTCGAGCAAACACAGAGCTGCTCATTCATGGATGAATAGCAGCACCAAAGCACCGAGGAGAATCCTGTTTGCTCATATATATATTTCATGATCCGACACCTCTTTATAAACACAAACGCGAGGATTTAGCAGGATGAAACAGACTTGGACACGTCGGCCGTTGAGTGTGTGTGTGCAAATGGGTTGGTGTGTGTGTGCATAGGTTGACCCTAAAAATGGTAGTGCCTTGATGATGGCTGCACGATTTCTCACAAATCGAACGTAATTTCAGGCCATCGAATTCCCCCCCCCCCGTAATCCTGGAGACCGACGGGGGGGGGGGGGGGGGGGGGACATAAACGTCGTCCGAAAACGGCGTCACTCACTGGTGGCGTTGGTGCGCACGTAGATGATCTGGCTCTTGGCGCCCTGGGCCTGGTGATCGTCGTAGGCCGACAGCTGGGTCTTCACCATGATGGCGTACTGCGTCCAGGGCTTCAGCGGCATGATGAGGTGGCCCGGCTCGTTCTCCTTGTCCCTCGGAGGGGGGTCCACGTCGGCGATCACCCAGCTGTTGGAGCCGCACGCGTCCTGCCCGTCGAACTCCGTCACGTTCGTGAAGGGCCTGGCGGGTGGAGGGGCGGTGGTTACAAAAGGGGTCGGGTGTGGTGTAGAGCCCGACCGGTGAACATTAATTAATCGGCCGATACCGACCTCACCAACACAACAGGAATGCAACGAGATACATCAACCGTTACATAATTATAACGATCTGACCGATTAACCACCTCGATGTGTCTAGTGTTGTCATCTACTTTTTACGCAAGTTTTTCATTCTTGCCGTGGGTGGAAGGTCCCTCCGTCATATGGACAGGTAGACAATCTCGTTTTTTAATTATTCGTTCAGACGAATTATGAATTATTCAAAAAAAAAATCGTGAATAAATGAAACTTAAAGAGGAAAAATAGGAGGAAAGGAGGGAAAGGGTGGGAGACTACCTAGAGGAGGGCGGGGGGGGGGTTGTTGGCCCAGTAGGGTGGGAGGAGGGGGAGGAGGAGGAGGAGGAGGGATGTCTTACGCTTCCTTGTAGAGCACCATGAAGCCCAGCAGATCTCGGAAGTCTGGGGGCCAGAAGGGCTCCCACTTGATGATGATCTTATCGCTCAGAGTCCGGATCTGCGTGAACTTCAACACCTGGTTCTCACCTGTAGTTGCACGTACGTACAAAAACACGCACGCATGCACACGCACACACACACACGCACACACACACACACGTCAAAGTTAAGAACAGGCAGTGGTTTGGAGGAAGGTTATATTGTATGGCTTTGATTCGCTAGTTGCTACCAGAAGAAAAAATGGAGTATTGAATAAATAATGAATGTCATTTGTATTTTTCAGGAGTCATGACTGGCAGTTCTTTTCTTGTAGACGCATGTAATTTATGGCGTCTTGCTCGAGAGTGATTGGTAGGTAGACTGACATCAATGGGATTCAAACCGAGAATCTTTCAGCTGTGACACACCAGAACCACAACACTACCTGGATTGAATAAACCGTTGCTTTCACCCTCTGTATTATGATGCTGTATTGCAGTTGTATTAATACGTTGTCTCTTGACAACGTTGAGTTTGAGAGGAGATAATAATAATAATATATGATTTTTTTTTATAACGCTTTTCATGGTACTCAAAGACGTTTATCAAAAAGGAATACCTTCAAACAGTACAGAAGTAAGGAAAAGAAACAACACCACAACAATTGACAACACATCAAGAGAGAGAGAGAGAGAGAGGGTGGAAGATGGCAGAGGCTGAATAGTCCGATTTTGTAGGTGGTCCTGAAGAGATGGGATTTAAGCTGACTTTTGAACGAAAGGAGTGTATCAGGTGCGGATATGTTCCCAGGGGCCGGGGGGAACCTTACATGAGGCTTGGTCTCCGTTGTTCTTGGAGGCGATGTCGTTCTTGACCTGCCGGTTCTTGGTGCCTGTGACTTCCTCCATCTTGCGTATCTCCGCCATGCACAGCTTGGAGTTATAGTGGAAGAACATGCGGCCGTGGCGGATGGTCAGCTTGTGCTTGGACCAGTCCCACAGCTGCCTGAGGTTCTGGTTGTCCAGGGCGTAGAAGGAGTAGTTCCTGGGGAGATTGAGGGACACACACACACACACACACACACACACACACACACACACACACACACACACACACACACACACACACACACACACACACACACACACACACACACACACACACACACACACACACACACACACGGTTGAAAAGGACATCTTTTTTTAGGGCTAGTGGCGCTAGCATGCAGTGTGTGTTGTGGGTGGACACGGTGATTGTTTTACACCACGAGTACACATCGGAAGGACTTTCGGTAAATCAACCCAGGAGCTTCTGTGTTCGGTAAGGGCCGTGTTTAACGCGCCGGCATGTTAAACACAGGCCAAATTAAACCCTCAGATATGATTTACAAAAAAAAGAAGCACAAGTCAAAAGCAGCAGCAACCGTACAAAAAGAAAACAGCCTTTTTCATTTTTTTATTTAAAAGGTCAGTCATTCTGCTTTTAACTCATAATTACAGGACAAGATGTCAACGCGGTGGCAATGCAAAGCGCTCAGGGAGAGAGAGAGGGAAAGAAAAAAGGGTAAAAAGAACCGTCCAGAGATGAAATAGTTACCCGACTTCCTGCTCCTCCCCGTGGATGACGCGGAGCTTGCGGAAGAAGGACAGCGAGACCAGAGCGTAGGAGCGCCGCACCGTCAGATAGCCCGTGATCTCCTCCAGCTGGCCCAGGTTAGCCTCCAGCTCGGCCGCTATGTTGTCTGGAGGAGGGGGAGGCAGGGGTTAGACACGACCTTAAGGGGAAGCCCAGCTCCAAGGCGGTGGGACACTCATGGCACAGAGTACTGCCAAATAGCCGCACTCATAACAGAGCATACCAGAAGTAGTGATCGACCGGTATATCGTCCGGCCGATATTTGCTGATAAGCTGATCACTTATTTTCCCAATAATGACCGGTGTTCTGTACATTATCCCTAACATAACAACACTTTCTCTCTCCCAACAGTCTTGGCTGCGCACTCTCATCCAAATTTCGTATTGTTTGCGGCGGAGGAGAGTGGGGAGGGGGTACGGGGAAGATATTAAGACCGGAGAAACTGACGTCGCTGTGCTGTCCTTCTTCTCAATTGAAGGAGCAGGCAGAGTAAAGCTCTCTCCTGCTGGGCTTTCATTAAAATCAAATACATAAAAATGTCGCAGCCAGTCCAGATGTGTCAGGTGTGCGCGAGAGACATACAGACGCTCGCTTACCACTTTTGTAAATGCCATAGCCTATCTATAGTACATTCGGATCGCATGATAGGAATAGATCTATTCCGATTAGAAATGGGATCAAAAGTGTCCATGTAATCGTGGCTAGTGTGTTGGATTCATGTTAATGTGTATTTAAAAAACATATCGATTTGTGGAAAAAATTGCTGATCGCTGAAAATGTCTGATCAATCAAAACTTTCGCTACCCCCCTGCAGTACCTCCGCGGACCCCCCTGTTGAAGACCTCTGCTCTGTACTGGTGGAAGGGGGGGGGGGGATCATGGATACTCACTCCCACCACGCAGGTTGATGACCAGGCTCCCGTTGAGCACCGTGCAGCCTCTCAGGGCCTGCGCCGCCGTCACCGACTCCACCGTCTTCAAACCCATGCACACCTTAGGACAGAGCCCCGCACACGGGATACAGTGCAGCCTAAAGGGGAGAGAGAGAGAGAGAGAGAGAGAGAGAGAGAGAGAGAGAGAGAGAGAGAGAGAGAGAGAGAGAGAGAGAGAGAGAGAGAGAGAGAGAGAGAGAGAGAGAGAGAGAGAGAGAGAGAGAGAGAGAGAGAGAGAGAGAGAGAGAGAGAATTTATAGTGTGAGGGAGAAAGAGAGAGCGAGAGGGGGAGAGAGAGAGAGAGAGAGACAGATAGAATTTATAGTGAGAGAAAGAGTGTGAGAGAGAGACAGAGAAAGAATTGATAATGAGTGAGAATTGATGGTCAGAGAGAGAATTGATAGTGAGAGAGAGAGGGAGTGAGAGACAGAAGGAGAGAGAGAAGAGAGGGAGTGAGTGAAAGAAATAGAGAAGAGAGAGAACACAAAACATGAACAAAAAATGATAAAGCTGAATATTTCTCTCGTTATGTAGGGTCACGTAGATAGATAGCTCTGTAGGTGGGTTGCATATGCCCACCATCCCATAACCAGATAACTGTGTTCAGATTCCCAGAAGGTCGCAACAACCCACCACACCACCCCGTCTCCTGGAACCAGAACCCTGTCAGAACCCTGCGGCAGGTCACAGCAACATCGCAGCACGCATCACGAAACTCAGACTGGGGATTTTTCTGGGGCTAGTTTCAATATGAGTGGATTAGCGAGCGGCTCAGACAGCGATGGTTGGCTCGCCCGGGGCCATTGTGCCCGGTTTCACATGAGTCAGAGCCATCTTTTTACGCTGGATAGTTCTCGAGGTGAGAAAGCCCTTGCTTCTGGTAACCTGCCCAAGCCAGCCTCTTGGCTGAGTGCCGTTTGCGGCGATTCATGCATGTGCTTTAAAAACGGGCACAGGGCTTCATAAAGGTGACATTCTTCCTCGACGTCTGTAACACCATCCCCATCCTCCTTGTGACGTAACAGTGGTATAATTTATTTGACTTTTCGCCGGGCTGGTTTTACCTCTTTTACACCTTGCCGGATATAAATAGGGGCACGGTGCGTCCCCGCCGTGTGTGCAGTGTGACGCCGCGGTGCACCTTGTGCTCGAGAAAGCAGCGCAGGCTGACGCAGCCGCCAAACGTTCCTCGCGACACCAAACCACCACATCAAGAGGTACAGCTCTCCAGCCCCGTTGGTAACAAACCCTAACTGTTACCGCGGCGCCGATACTGTTGGGGGTGGGGGGGGGGGGGGGGGGGGGGGGGGTTTGACACGTCTCTCGAAACAAACAACAATGACTTGGACTTGATCACACGCCTCCCTTCCTACAGACAATTCAGCCGTTTGTTTTCTCGAGCCCCGTCACGACCCGTCTTGTCACCTTCGGTGTCTCCACCCGGCTCTCTTACACACCAGCTACATATCATGCCAGAGACGACAATTGTGAAAGCGTTGGTCGAAAAGGGAAGCTTTAAGCAGCTGTCAATGAACCCGCCTCACGTTGTTCCTGTTTGGCTTTGTGTAAACCATGGTGGTGTGTACAGAATCCACAATGGAGGGACGCAAGTCAACAGTAGTAAGCAGTAGAGACAAAAGGCTGTCGTTGAGCCGATGCCAGGCACCGCACCCACATCAGGAGGTGTGTTGGGCGTGTGTGTCTGGGTGGGGGGTGGGGTGTGGGGGGGTGATGCAACATGTGATGCAAGGCGTCACTGCTGGAAAACCGCATGACCGACTTTTTGTTTTTGGCAGATCATTAAGATGCCCAGTGCACACATACAAACACACAACGCGGCCACATGCACAGATCAGCGTCTCCCGTCGTCGGGAAGAGACAGCCTCTGTCCGACCACGCGGGCAGCAGGGGCCCCTCGGGTGCGGATGGGGACACCCACAGGTCCGGCCCGGGTCACGTCCACGCCAGCCCTGAACCGCAATACAGGCCAGATTTGGCCGATGCTGCGGCCATCGGCGACGGTGTTCGTAAACACCTGGCAGCCGTCCGATCCACATCCACCGTAGGACACCAGTTACTGTCCACCAGAGCCCTGACCCTCTGATACCACACACACACACACACACACACACACCCCCCCCCCCCGGCTATATGTGCTCGCACAGTGTGTGTCCTCATGCGCCAAACTAAACAGCTCAAAAATGTAACAACTACTAAATGTAAACAGGATGCACAACTCGACCGACAGGTTAAGCACACCTCGCCTCCATTGTTGAGGGCACGGCGGCGTTCCACGATTCCAGACATCCGACACGGGGGACCGAAAGAGATAAACGAGCGAACGCCACTTCAAAAACCCTTCCGGCGTTTCCCCCCCCTCCCCCTTTGGCGCCCGCTCCGGGCAGACGGGGCACAGCCCCGAGCGCTGGCGGCAGGGACGCAGGCCAACCTGCTATTACGCCCCGGACGTGAGACGCGACGAGGGGACGCTGTGGGGAGCGGCGGGGGGAGGGGGGGGCGGGGGGGGGGAGGACGAGGGCGGAGTCAAAGGCGGAGTCACCGAGGCTGTGCCAGCAGCTTACCCCCGCCGCAACGCCCTGACCTCACATTCTGCACACAGCGACACACATGCACACATTCGCCCGCACACACCCAACACTGGGATTCTGTGTGTCAAAACACACCGACACACGCACTGCCGAAATACACACACTGCCGAAATACACACACCGACACACACTGCCGAAATCCACACACACAGCCAAAACACACACACACACACACACACACACACACACACACACACACACACACACACACACACACACACACACACACACACACACACACACACACACACACACACACACACACACACACACACACACACACACACACGGCTAACGGGTGAAGCTTAAGACGAAAGGGAGCTGTAAACAGTCACACTCGTACCTTAATGAATAAGCGCTCGCAATCTCTGATCAGTATGAAAACAAATTTCACATCAATTCCCTAAAAGCCTTCTTAATGAGAATACACATTGCACATCCAGAGCTAGATAAAGTCCCCCCCATTTAATTTCATAAATGCACTTTCGAGGCCGCTGTTTTGGCCCTAAGTATTACGCTCAAGTATGAAGCGGTAATGGTCTCCGTACGCCCTGTGTGCACAGCGCGGAGTGTGTGTGATTAATTCAGATTGGATTTCAATAAGAGTTCCATATTTTACATTTCAACCAGCTCCCTGCAATCTCAGTAAATTGTGGCATCGCCAGATGCCTCTCTGTATGTTCATGTGTGCGTGCGTGCGTGCGTGCGTAAACTCTTTAGCTGTGAGGTCTGTTCCATGGCTACTGGGGTCTTTCAGTTTAAGGTCATGAGTTACGTTGTCCCCAAAATGCAGGCAGACAACGTCGCATGGACAAGCAAGGACAAAATAAAAGCAACACAAATAAGTTCCTTAAAAGCTAGAAAACTATCCTTAATAATCCCAATCCTTATTAGTCAAAAAAAATAATAATAAAAAAAAATAAAACACAGACAGACACCCCCCGCCCCCACACTTACGAGGAAGCGTTGACGGTGGTGTAGCCAGAGGGACACTCGGGGATGCAGGCCCCGTTGTGGAGCACGTACTCGTGGCAGTCGGGGCTCGTGCTCTTGCGCTGCTCCCTGCAGCGGCTGTGGAGCTCCTGGCAGAAGGCCTGCGAGACGCAGCGCCAGCCCTTGAAGGTGTAGTGGTCGACGGGGCAGTGCTTCACGCAGGTGTCCCCGTGCTGGAGGTGGCGGCAGGCCACGCAGTGGCTGGCCGAGTCGCCCCGCACACAGCCCCCCAGGCACTGCTCGTGGCAGCACTGGTCGTTGCGGGCGCAGGCACGGTGCTTACAGTGGACCGGGCACACTGCGGGAGAGAGAGAGAGAGAGAGAGAGGGGGGGGGGGGGAGCTGGTTAGTGAGAGCCAGTTGCAATCGCACGTCGTGAAAGGAGATATCGAGGCTTGGCATGAGGAAAACATGGGCCGTTGCTGACCACGGGTGAGTTGCAGAGTGTAAATAAGGAAGGGAGACAAAAGGAGTCATACAAAAGCAGCAATATCAGAGTTCAAGTTGACCGCACAGGGCTCTCCGCGACACCGAGACAAGGTGGTCTTAAACCCCCCCCCCCCTCAGCCCCAGCCCCCAGCGTTGACTCCATGGCGATGGCTTCAGGCCAGCAGAGCAGACTTCCATCTGCTGTTGGCTAACAAACAAATAAATATCAGCGGGGACAGAACGTCGACAAGAGGCAGATACTCCTCCACAAGTAGACGCATCAGAGAGAAAAGAAGGAAAGAAATACACCATCTCGCCTTTACTTGAACTTTATCCCCAAGAATGACATTCTGTGGTTGCATTTTCGTTTTCTAATTTCGTTTTCAATCATGTTTCTGACTTGGGAGATCGACAAGAGTTCACAATATGACGTGCAAAAGTATGAGAATTTGATTTCATTTCCGGTTTAAAGTCACAAACAATCCAGTCAATATTAGGTAATCGAATAACCTAAAATATGCAGTCAAAATTGGAATATTGCTTTTCAAATGCCAATCGAGTAAAACAATCATGTTGCATTAGCTTTGTTCTACTCATTTTGAACTTTGAGGCTTTTCTACAAGCGTCATACAAGTATATGTCACGGGCTACTAGGCCTGACCTTTATCCTGCAGGCTGCGTTCATGTGAGGCTGAATACAATGCAACCCATAGGCCAGTCTCTCTCTAGCAATGTTACCCAAGACTTGCACAAGCCACAAAAGAGCAGGGAAAAACTAACTGCGCCAGAAACACACACACCAAATCACAAAGAGAGTCACAGAAGCTGTTGGCTGAGTATGAGCCAAGGTGCGCTCTTTTCCAAAGTAACGGGTGTCCCTCTATGCTGCGCTTACGTAACCCTGGTAGTTGTGGATCAGCAGGTATGTGTGTGTTTGTTTGTGTGTACGAGTGTGGGTTCCTGTCAGTCTGTACATGCGTCGCAGGGATTTTTGTTGTTGTTGTTCTGTGGGCCAAGGACGTCGTGTTGTTTGCGTGCACGTGTATTTGTTTGTGCGTGTGTGTGTGTGTGCGTGCACACGACTCGCACGTGTGTGGGCGTAGCTAAAGCGTTCTGAGAGGTAAATACTGCAGACTGACCTGTCCAACCGGATTAGCTCTCCAGCCCAGATTAGCGTCGACCCAACATAGGTGGGACAACCCAGGGGCTCAGGTTAGGGGGAGGTCACTATGTGCGTGCGTGTGTTTGTTGTGTCGAGTTGTAGGGGTCTTCGCGATCCTCGGGGGATTATCCTTTGCCCCACCCTTGAGGTGCGCTAAAAGGAAGCATTAGTATCGCTGTGTTGGCGTGGCTAGTTAGTATACTGACATTTACATTCCTTTAATGCAGCACTGTGAAGACGTGTGCATCAAATACTTAAGATAAACTTTACATTTGCTGCGCCATGTCACCAACACGATCTATCATCCAACTGCGATACTAGAGACAGAAGACGCATCGACGGAATGCTTCCAGTGCAAACATCAAAATAGCTGGGCCTTTATTTTGATTATGTTAAAATGTTGGTGCTGCTCCTTTTGTTAGTGCAAGGCAAAGAACCGAGGAAAGAGTCGTCGGCGGGCGTCCGTCTCTAGTGTCCGAACACCGTCACAGAGTCATGTGACACCCGCTCTGCCCCTAACGGAACAAAACCACACGGCCCGCGGCCCTGATGCATTCAACTTAGGTAAGCCTTTCAAACGCCTGACCTAAAACGCTGTGGTTGTGTGTGTGTGTGTGTGTGTGTGTGTGTGTGTGTGTGTGTGTGTGTGTGTGTGTGTGTGTGTGTGTGTGTGTGTGTGTGTGTGTGTGTGTGTGTGTGTGTGTGTGTGTGTGTGTGTGTGGTCGGTAATGTGAGCATGGCTGTCTGAGGGGAGAGAGCGCGGGGGGGGGGGGGGGGGGGGGGGGGGAGGCGGGTGTGTATGTGTGGGGGGGTGGGGGCAAGAGGGGGAGGGGGCCTCGAATTCTGGGAAAAACAAATGATATAACGAACGTCGGTTCGCCGCGGGGGCACGGTCTCGGCGACCTCCGGCCACGCGGCACGGCAGAGAGGGGAAACGAACCGGAAAGAATTGAATGAATGAAATCAAACAATACACAAGAGGGACGGGGGACGCGCCAAACTTCTCCTGCTCTCCACACGGCCACCCCGTCGTACAGGCACTTTCCTTTTCCATGTCAGCTCTTGCTCCAACACGCTTCCGCACACATATCTCTCTCTCTCTCTCTCTCTCTCTCTCCCTCTCTCTCTCTCTCTCCCTCTCTTTCGCTCTCCCTCCCCCTCGCCCGCCCTCCCTAGCACACGTAGCCTTGCTGGCTGCCCTCGTTCACTCATGCCTGATCCGTGGCTGGTGGTAGTCCATGCCGGAGCACAGTTCCCACCGCAGATCCACCCTCAGCCTTAACCAATGTGTTGGCTAGCCGTTGCAGCTAGCCATTCAAACAGCCTCTCCCATCTCCAAGGAAAAGCAGCCGCGGCTTTAACCCCTTGTGTGCCTTCTATATCCACACACATACAGTGAGCGCCCGTTGTGGCCAACACTTACTTTGTCTGGCCCACTTGCTTGGTACACACAGCGCTTAAAGAAAATAGCATTGCCCCAAAAATACCATCTTTGTCTTCAGTAGGTGACTCTCTTGAGGCTTCTTCAAAGAAACCAATAATATAATAATTATAACCTAATAACGATGACAACATGATTGGCCGTGCTCTACTGGTGTTTTGTTCCCCTGTCGGGGACAGTTTCAAGCTTAGCCCCCTGAGCACCTTTCATCGTCAGGCCCCCACAAGCCCACCTAAACGTCCCTCCTTCACAATATGTAAATCTCTGTGTTGTTACAGAATCACACACAGACGGACACATTCCCGCCTCCTACACTGAGCCAGCCAGTGAATGAGTTGCTGGTCGAAAACGTCTGACACTTGGCTGCACCCTGGGTCAAAGCCGACCAGATCAAAAACAAAAGTTAGATATTATTTTTTTTTTTCTTTTATTCTTCATGGAATCCGCTGGCAGCGTGGCAACGGCCTGTCTGATCCCTCGTCACGCAGCCTGTGCAGCGGGACCACAAGACGGCCCGCCGAACAATGCGGCAGGAATGCCCGCTCCTTTATCTCATTAGCAGCAGTTTCACTCGGACAGAAGCGCACAATGAGCGAGACCTCGACCCCCACCCACCTCTCGTCTCACACACACACACACACACACACACACACACACACACACACACACACACACACACACACACACACACACACACACACACACACACACACACACACACACACACACACACACACACACACACACACTCCCAACAACAACAATCCATCCCTACAGCAGGCCCCTGCGTGAGTAGCATGAATGCACACTGTCCGGACAGTGCCAACTAGAATGAGCCCACGGTACAGGAGTCGGCAACACCACCCCACCTCCAACCCCCCCCCACACAGTCTTTCTGTGAATCCAAGCACCCAAGTGTACACACAATCCCATGTGCAAGTGGAAAGAAGAGAGTAAGCAATACTTGAGAGTGCAAAGTCTTGTTGAAGCGACTGCGGCAGCCAAGTGTTTGTGTAAGTGGTCGGCTGTACGGCAGGGTTACGCATACATCGGAGCCCTGGCGGGATGTCCAAAGGGATCGGCGATGGAGCTCTGTCAATTGCCAATTTACATTCCCAGCCCATGACATGGGTCGCATGTGGTGGATTGACAAATGAAATTAGCACGGGGAGCCTGAGTAGAAGGACAAGGCCAAGTGCTTCAGCTTAGCAATTCTGGCCATCATAAAGTGATAAAGGGATTTGTCACATTGACATCGTACATTTCTTCTAATTTCCAACGGGGTGGGCACTTGTAAGAGTCTGTTTAGTATCAAACCGTAGCACAATCGTATTCTTATGAAATAACAGGATGTGAAACAGGATGCAACACAGTCAAAGGATTTTGTGCAGACTTATGAAGTGGCACTTCAATTAGTCAAATATAAAGCATACATGTCCCGTGTGTCTTATAGCATCAAACGGCAAAGTCATAACACTGCCATTGTGAACCAGAAGCCTGAATAGTACAGACTAGGGCTGGCCCCAATACATCACTTCATGCTTTGGATATTGGTTAGGTTTCCAAACGAATATCCGAAAATATCAGTTGAAGAAAAAAAGAAAGAAAAAGTCAATTCATAGTGTGTATCTTTCACTGGCTGCAAATGTAGCAGGCAGAGAACACTGCTGTAGAATTCAAGTTTCTATCAACTCGTTTTCTAAAGTAGTTAAATTGGTTATACAAATAAAATGCAAAGCAACATCACGTCAGATGATGTCCGAGTTTGACATCATTCTGAGTTTGACTTGGTTATGGCAGAGCTTCAATGAAGTTTCCGAATACACGCATGGTTTCCAAATGATGATGGGAGTAGGAATATTCCAATCATCACAAAGCAAATAGGAGGTTCAAACATTGTGCAGTGTTTTGAATAAATAGATCGGTGATAAAATCACACAGGAACTGTTGTGGGTGACGGATAAAGTGAAAACATGGCTCCCTGTTCTATTCTCATGTTTACTAAATAACAGGCACATTATTATTAGTAGATAGAGCTTTTTGGTGTCTTTTGGACTCTTTTGAACACGGCAATAGCTTCTAAATACATTAATAATTAAAACCCAGATGGTCAGGGGGGGTTAGGCTTGGTTATCCTCACACTGGTCGGCAGCGCTCAAAGTGCTACCAGAATAATTGAATAATGTTTGAATATCCAAAACTAACCAATGACAATTCGGTCAGCCATTCTGATGATGGTTGCTGTGACCTCAACTAAAGTGTTGACAGAAGCGTTCTCGGACCTCTAGCACCCTATCCATAAAGAAGTAAGTAACTTGGCTTGACTTCCTTGGTGAATGATATGGATTAAATGGGGAAGGAAGCTGAATGATTAAATTACATTTTGTTTTAAATAGATATTAAAGGGATGATCTATTGCTCAATGCAGCTTTGAAATCAAAGACCTGGTGACTCACATACATATTGTTTACGGAGGAAAACATGCTATGGCTTATGAGTTTAAACTAAATCCCACTATCTATGCAATTTTGTGCTAATATATAGATATAGATAATATTCCACTTGGTGGACGATAAATTGTTCATATATTCTTAGCATAGGTGGCCCCTGCGGGAATCAAACGCTCAACCCTGGCAGTGATAATGCCATCATCTTCCAACGACGGAGCTAGACAGGCCCACTGAATAGTTACCTGCTGGTTAAAGGTACTCAGAGACACAGTACTGCGGCTGCGTTCAATCAAGGCGGCGGTAAATTGAGTCAATTCACGGTTGAATATGTGTTTTTTCCCGAGCGAACACTGAATTGGCTTTCAATATCCGGCTGCATCTCATCCGTCCCGCCGTCATTATCACGACGTCGAGTTATTGAGTTATTGTCGTCGCCCTCCCGCTACCCGCAGACGCGATGACTCAACTGAAGCTGGGCCTCAACTGAGGCGGCTGGCGTGGCAACAGGAACTGTAAACAATTTCATTAGCCATCGGGCCTCCATTAATAGAACGAAAACAGACAAACAACATGCAGAGCTGCCCCCGCCCGCTCATCCAGCCGGCCCCGGTGAGTGGAATTAGGGCCTGGCTAAAGCGGGGCCCTTTGACGGGTAACCACGCCGTCTCCTGGACGAGCAGGTGACGCATGCGGCGCCCGGCCTTGATTGCTCATATCCTTTCCCTGTTTGCTCTGAGAACAGACGCGGTCGTTTAACTCGGGCCGGATTTGGTTGATAACCCAAAAAAATGAAAACAATTTGCGCAAATTATTATTCTTTTTTTTGTTGTTATCGATTTGGGTGCCTGTTAATGAGTGATTATAAGTGTATAAATGCTTTGCTGGATAAAGCTGCAATGAAAAAAAATAGGGGGGGAAACTCACTAGAAAAAAGTATTGATTCATTTAAGAAATAATATTAGATCATGAAAGGTTTAATCAAATAAGGAGATTCATTGGCTTTAGCTCTCTGTTGGGTTCAGTGCTGGTTCAGATGACCTCTTGAGACTCTTTGTGAATCGACATAACGTAATCACTGGGCTAAATCACTGTGAATAACAACGCTATATTTGCGTATTTTTACTGGTTTCTTTCAAGCCAACGAAAAACAAACTACTTAAAGAAAAAAATAACGGACAAACACAAATGTTTCCTCTTCTTAACAAAATGCGTGCGGTTGAAATGGGAGGCCCACAGTTAAAACACATCCAGCGCTGAGAGGCCCCCGCGGGCGGCGATAAGCCCTTGTAAATAGAGCGCCTGTGTAGAGCGCGCAAGGCTGTAAAGAAACGCCCGTCTGTCCAGCTTTAACAAATGCCTCAAATATCTGAGATTCCAGGGGAAAGGCTTCTGGCAGTGAACACTACGAGAGCTCACGGACCAGGCTGTGGCGCTACGACGGGCCCACAGCCGTTAACTCAGTTCAGTGGAGACGGTGTGTGTGTGTGTGTGTGTGTGTGTGTGTGTGTGTGTGTGTGTGTGTGTGTGTGTGTGTGTGTGTGTGTGTGTGTGTGTGTGTGTGTGTGTGTGTGTCAACCCGGCCCAGGCCAATTAAGGATATTGAGAGCACCTGAAGAACAAGTGGAGAAGCAGGGCTTAAATAGCCCGCTTCTCCACTCATTCGGGGCTCTCCCAGCCCTGGAGCTCCTGCACGGAGAGACCGGTCCTCGTGGGTGACGGGATTCCACCCACGAAGGAGGGGACCGTTGATTCCTCAAGGTTTACGTTATTTGTGTTTTGGAGAGACTTTTATGTTCGGGAATAAACATGCCTTTTTTTGGCTTTATCCAACGAAATGGTGTCCTGTTTTGGAGGAGTTGGTGCGCTCAACGTGCCGGGTTGCCACAGTGTGTGTGTGTGTGTGTGTGTGTGTGTGTGTGTGTGTGTGTGTGTGTGTGTGTGTGTGTGTGTGTGTGTGTGTGTGTGTGTGTGTGTGTGTGTGTGTTGAACTGTAAACATTGGCATACATTGGTGGTGGTAGATGCAGCCGGTCTCAACCTCGTCTGACAGCCGTCCATCAAAACTGAGGCTGGAAAACTGGAACAATAAGACGCACTGGGTATTAATATTGAACTGAGCTCGTCCCCGCACCACTTCCCTCGGGCCATCCGAGGGATGGCACTGACAGCTGGACCTCAGAAACATCCCGCTCCACAGCTGCCGTCGCTTCCTCTTCAATTCCTTGGCGTTTTTCTTGTTTTCAACCATTAAGGACAAAAAGTTTCTAAATAAAAGAGTGCGTCCGTGCGTGCGTGCGTGCGTGTGGATGTGTTGTCATGGCCTGAAATAGAACGAGGGAGAATGAATCATAAGCATGCAGAGGGGGGGAAAGGCCAGGCCTGGCTTCTAAACACGGGTCATGTTTTAGGAGGCGACCGTTGGAGTGAGAAGGACCACACTCTCCCCGGCACCCCCTCACCGGCACCGAGAAGGGGACACACACACACACACACACACACACACACACACACACACACACACACACACACACACACACACACACACACACACACACACACACACACACACACACACACACACACACACACACACACACACACTTAAAATAGCAAGCCCTAATGCCATTTCCTTGGGATGACGAACCTTTCAAACCTCCTCCCCCCCTGCCGCCACCCCATCACCTCACGCCTCTGGTCAACCTCGGACCCCGCCACAGCCCCTGGCCTTCTCCTTCTTTATTATTTATTATTCAATGACGCGGGGCTCTTCCTTCCCAAAACAATACGGTGTGTCGACAACATCCTCAGCCTCCCAGGGAAGGGGGATTATTTTGCTGGCGACTCAAGTTGTCCTGTTTGATGCCCCGCTGACCCCCCGGGGGGCGACCCGACAGTATTTTGGTCTCGTAAAAGTGTCGGCTCTGTTAGCGTAGCGGCTTCGCGGCGCATTCGCGCACACACACACACACACACACACACACAGAAACACGTTCATTCATAACATCTGGGAGGAAGCAACCCCACAATGACGGGAAGCAATCAGGAAGACCTTTGACAAACTCCTATGACAGCCATTGTTCGCTGCCGAAGATGGAATTGGCGCCAGCCACCAGTCGGTGTCCGAGTGTGTGTGTCCGAGTGTGTGTGTGTGTGTGTGTCCCCGAGTGTGTGTGTGTGTCCCCGAGTGTGTGTGTGTGTGTGTGTGTGTGTGTGTGTGTGTGTGTGTGTGTGTGTGTGTGTGTGTGTGTGTGTGTGTGTGTGTGTGTGTGTGTGTGTGTGTGTGTGTGTGTGTGTGTGTGTGTGTGTGTGTGTGTGCCACAGGGGGACACACGGCAGAGGTCATCGTTGAGGTGAACACACACACGCACACACACACACACACACACGCACACAGTTGGAGTGGCAAGTGCCCTTGCTGCTCCTCTGCTCTGGGCTACTATGGGACATGGGACCGATGTGTTCCTACCCCTGTTTGCGCCACCATGTTACCCTCTACAGTTCCCTAGCAGCGCAGACTAAACAATAGCCCCCGTCTGCAACGGCGTGCGCATGCGAACACACACAATGTCCTTGTGATTTATGCGGTGTCTGCCCTCGCCGTCATGGTAAAACACACACACACACACACACACACACACACACACACACACACACACACACACACACACACACACACACACACACACACACACACACACACACACACACACACACACACACACACACACACACACACACACACACACACACTGGTGATTAGTGGAAACAGATGCATGACGTCAAGTGAAGGGTAAATCTGGACGCTCCATATAGAGGAGCGAGCGGCTGCGGTAGGCCCCACACCTGACCTCACTCGGTGAGTGGTCAGTAGCACAACGCAACGCGGCAACAGTTAGCCCCGCATGATAACTGTCGCGCATCGCTGCATGTTTACACCGAGTCCCGACGTGGGTACCCCAGAGACGGTTGATCGGATCTTAAATACATTGCACTTTCTAAAATGCTTTTTTAACTTTTCCTTTATTTTTCTATTTTATTTATTTTTTGCAGATGTTTTCTTTCACTTATCTATTATTTTATTTGAATGCATGACAATGTTTCTATGTGAGGCACTTTGAGTCTGCCTTGTGTATGAAAAGTGCTATATAAATAAAGCTGCCTTGGCTTGAGCCCACGGCCAACAGAGATAAAGAGAGATGGAGAGGCGAAAGAACACAAAACACGTTAAATAATTCTCCTACAACTTAGAGAGTCATGAGAGGATGTACGATTTAGGTATTCTGGTTGGACGCATGTGGCAGCCATCCTTTAGTGGGATAACGATAGAGAGATAGTGATAGAAGTGGGCAACCTTCTTTCAGGCCAACCCCTCTGACACACACACACACACGCCTTAGACATGTACGCGCACGAACGCACGCACGCACGCACGCACGCACGCACGTAATTAAATAGGCACTGAGTATTTACTCACCGAGTTATGGACCACGCAAAATGCGGTGCTCTTCAAGAACCTCCCTGGCTTTGCAGCGCAGCTCCAAGAGAGTTCTCAGTATCTTGTGAAAGTTTTACCCAGCTAAAACCATGTAGTTTAGAGCCCAAGCAGAGAGAGCGATTTCAGGTTAAGAAGTTGAAGCACCATGTAATGTTAAGCCATATTTTTTTTGATTTATTCTTTCTTTTTTTTTCTTTATTACGGAGTGTGAATATCCAATACCTTTCAGACTTTGACTCTGTTTGACAAGATCAACACGCATTGGGTCCCTCAACAGGTCTGGGCCTATAGCTGTGCTGATTTACATAGTGGTGTTGCATACAATCACGCTTATCAATTGCATAAGAAAAAAATGACAGTTCGGTGAACATCATAATCTGGATATTATCAATGGTTCAGATGTGTCTGTTATTTCGGCACCTACCCATCAAGGTTATTATTATTTTTCTCCATGTTGGTCTAGTCTCCTCATGAGGAATAAGTTCTCCTGTCGTCTTTTTTTTGTCGTTTCCAAGTTTAATATGTTATCTAATTCCTGCGTCTTCCTCCATTTCATTTTGTGTTCGGTAATGTGCATGCACAATAAAAATAACCTGCGATTGTTCGACAGAGAAATTTAGTTAAACTTTATGTTGATAAGATTGTAGACCGCCGATAACCGCCTCTTTTACCATAGTGCCTCTACGCATATTTTCCGGGTTGAATGTGATGAACTAACAATTCGGCAAAAAAATAATTTATCCAGCATTCCACAGTGCTTCAGTGTTTCCCATCAACATGGTCTCACAGGAATCCGTGAAATGACTACGGTCGGACGCTTAACTCGAAATCCGTGGCCACATCACGGAAACACGCCGATATCCGTGTGTGAGCCACGGAATAACAGTGCAATTTACTTGCATTGGAGCAAATTCCGTGGCCACATCACGGACAATTGAAGTGATTCCGTCAGACCACCACGGATTTTGAGTTAAGCCCCCGCTGTGGTCAAATGTGGCACACACACACAGATTGAAACGGGAGCACACACACAGATTGAAACGGGAATGTGTGTGTGCCACGGAATATCATTGTCATTTATTTGCATTGGAGCAACTTCCGTGGACACAACAAGGACAATTTAAGTGTTTCAGTGAGACCACCCCGGGTTTTGAGTTAAGCCCCCGTGGTCGACTCGCTCGTTGAAACGGGGATCCGTGTGTGAGCCACGGAACATCAGCGTCATTAACTTGCATTGGAGCGAATTCCGTGGCCACATCACGGAAATCGGCGTGTTTCCGTGATGTGTCCACGGATGTCGAGTTATTCGTCCGTAGTCATTTCACGGATTCCTGTGAGACCAGGTTGTTCCCATACATGGACCAATGTGTGGCACAGCGCCACAGAAACAACACCAAGCGGCAAAAAAAATGTACGCGATTTGGAAATATAAATATCGTTCCTTTCATTCATCTCTGCATAGCACTCATTCTCCCCGTCATTCTTGTTCGCACACGCACACAGATACAAGCGTGTATACATGCCAAAGGTGCGCGGGTATACACTACCACTTATTTGATCAACCCGCGTATCACTGATGCATGCACACGCACCGACAGCTGATTCGCTCGCTCCTCCTCTCAACGCGCCTACAAAAGGACAACCCGAAGCAGCGGGATATTTCGCACAGTGAAGACGATCGGCGACATCTGGAACTTACCAATGTGTGCTCAAACACACCTGCCAAAAATGATTGTTGACACAGAAAAGATAATGTTAGCCTTATGAACTCAACCTTATTGATATTGAACATCCCGCACCCTAAATCAGCATAGACAACGTTGGTAACGCAGCAAACAATGAGATTAATGTTATAGTGGTTATAGTTTAGATAGATTACGGTGTTAGACCGGGTACCACCAGCCCGTTCTACCGGCGACTTGAATTCGCTCTGCAGCAGGGGCTGAAGAGGAGCAATACATTGCTTTCTGTTTCCGATCCCCTTTTACTGGAGCCAATCACCAATCACCTTCTCCCCCTTGCGCGCTAATGGCTGGTTTAACACAATAACGACAGGGAAGCGATTGCTGCGATCGAGGCGATCGTTGGTCTGATAGTTTGAAGGACTATTTTTTTATATTGTTAAGTGAGCAATCGCGAAATCCCCCCCTCCCCGTCAGGACTCATCGTTTCACTCCGCTACTATTATACACTATTATTTTTATTTACACATTGTTAAATGAGCAATTGCGAAATCACACACACACACACACACACACACACACACACACACACACACACACACACACACACACACACACACACACACACACACACACACACACACACACACACACACACACACACACACACACACACCTTGTATGTGGGAAACACTGGTGCTTGTTTCTGTTTACATCTCTGAGCCATGTCCTGAAACCCACTTTTGTAGGGGAAGTGATTGATCAGTGATAAAGACGTTTCAATGATTCAAGTTATCATAGGTGAACTAAAAACAATAGACTATTAAATTATTTAGTGTGAGATAAAAATGACCTTCAAGCTGGGAATATTTGCAGTAAGGCAGTCAGGAAGTGGAAACAATTTGAATCTCAGGGGAAAACCCAGGGTTCTCACTAAGCTATGGCCAAACCCCAACAGGCCGCGTCTACTCCCCCTATCCCAGGCTCAACAGACCTCACACAGCAGCTAGCAATGAGCGCTAATCTTTAAACAAGCGCTGTTTACAAAAGGGAACCAAAGAGAAATATGAATCCACTGGTGATAAGTCTGACTATTTTGAACACTATGAAAATATTTCAATAGCTGTGTGTACGGCTTATTTTCCAACAATCAATCATTTGAATATCAACGTTAAAGTACAACAGTATTGATAATGTAGTTTGACTGACAAGGTTTCAGACTTATTCATCTTGTTCATAACCTTTTCTTTGAAGACAACACATGGAGTGAAAGTAGCTTGCATGCACGCGTTCATGTGTGTCAAGAGTTTTCTTAACCATCAGGCCCTGCACTCTGTTTAATGGACACACGCAATTTAGTTAAAAAAAAAAATAGGAAGAAATTAGCAGTGGTTGGCCTAAACTGCCCCCATTTTAGATTCTAGAAAAGGAAATTGGTTGTGACTCTAAACATTGGAGTTTTCAGGTTAAGGTCATGGCTGTTTTGCCTTGTTTTACGGTGATTTACCGATTATACAGAAAGTGTAAAAAACGGCGGGATCTTCAAAACCTCAAAATCACACATTCCCACTGACGAAAAGTTTCTCCATTGTACTGGATTGAAACTCACTCTACCTTGAACGCCGAGGTCGTAGCTGGGGCTTAACGAGGCCTTCAACGCTTTAGGTACAATAGTCAAAGAAACCACAGACCCTACACCACAAGGCTACAAGCCCCAGCCTGTGCTGGACTGCAAGACCTTGTTAGCAGATCAGGCCACTGCCGGTTCCACTTCCTACCTTGAGTGTTTTGCAGAATAATGGAAGGCGTGAAATACAGTTTTAAAATGATCTCTGAGTAACCAGGCCTTGGGTGCATTCGCTTCCTTCCACAACAATTTCCCCACAGCTAGACAAAACCTTTGGAGACAATAGTAGTATTAGTATGTAGTAATAGTAGAAGTAGCAGCAGCAGTTATTCGTACCAGCAGCAGAAGCAATGTTAACAAAGTCAGACAGAATTGTAAATAAATAAAACCTCCCTTCAGGTAGCGTTTCCTATAGTGTTTAACACACACACACACACACACACACACACACACACACACACACACACACACACACACACACACACACACACACACACACACACACACACACACACACACACACACACACACACACACACACACACACACACACACACACACACACACACAGGTTACATGATGTGTGTCGAGTGTTGCATAACAGGGCAAGGCCAGGGAGTTCAGACAGCACCCAGACGCAAAATTCTTCCCACTCAACCTTTAACTCTTTTGCCGGAGTAAAAAAAAAGAAATACAAATGTCTGTGCTTGTCATTGTACGATTAAAAAGGAGCCACTTGATAAGGAAACCAAAGCGTATTTCCTCGGATACAATCTGAGGAAACGCCAACAAAAACTTCAGGGAGGGGTGGTTGCGGTCGGCCTTGCCCTCTGGCTTCTCCACGGATCATCAGTAATGACAACCTTCCCGCCCGGTGTACACACACATGCACGGTTCTGACGGAGAGCGCCTTGCATCATATTAGTGGGTCCGGCCTAAAACCGGACCGGCCCCACTAAACACGAGCACATGACTTGCATCTGACCTCTTAGCTCTAAATGAGACACCACATGCGTGTTAACAAAACACAACTTCCCCCTGAGTGGCAGGAAGGTAGCCAGCTAATCACTTCCATCCAGTGCATATCCTTTCATTAGTTGAATTTATCTACAAGCATAGAAATCTGCAAGAAACAACTAGTGTTTCTCCAACTCTAGTAGTAATCTATCTCTATATATGTATACATGTTTAGTACTTTAATGGCACCCCAACACACACCATATGTTATCTGAATAATAAAAACCTGAAGCTGGAACTGGGGTTAGTGAGCAGATTGTTTTTTGCGCGGAGCGCATCACCATAGCAGCGTCTCCACATTCTTGCAGTGCGAGGCAAGTTCTTCATTTCCTTGAAAGCTAGGTGAGTGATGTGCACATACGAGGCCAACTTGTGACTTCATGAAGCTGCGAGGAATCAGTCCGGCATGTGGGCCAGAATCCCTTTTGGATTTGCGGTGGTTGTACTGGATGGTATAGGACCCGATGTTGCTAACGTGGATAACAACAATTGTAAATATTATTAGGCTGCGGTAGAATTCAAGCGCTCACAGCATTGCGCGATAAGCACATTATCCTGATATCATTCTTTGAAAGGGAAGAGCTGGGCGTGGGCAGCCAGGGGAGCTGAGCCCCATCCCAGTCGGCCTATTCATGGATGCTTTGAACAAGTTGTAGCGATGCTTCTTATGACTAATTTGTCCAACTGATTTTTTGGGAACATTTGTTGTTGGAGTTGAGCAGCACTTAAAGTACCATTCAATTTAGAACATGTTGCAATCCTAATCATTACAATCGGGTTGTTGTTGTCTTGGGATGAAGAAACAAGTGTGTTTCGTCCTTTCAACTCAATGGCTGTCCTCGATACAACCCGTGTGTACGGCCAGAGATGCTCACGTCATTTTTTGCAGGTCCAAGTCAAGTCTCAAATGGTTGTAATGTGTTTTTTCCCATTACCGATACTTATCGATGGCCTGATACCGTTTAATGGTATATAACCAAAGCATATACATATTTCATTATTAAGCTACACTGAAATATATAGGCCTACACACATAATAAAAATGATAGGAGACAAGTTGACGTTGAATATAAATTGTGTATTCTTTAGTTGTTTGTTCACTTTAATAATGTGATGTTTCTTATGATAATAATATTAAATGCGTTGTATGCCTTTAAGAAAAGTTGTGACGGCATGTAATAACAGAGCACAGAGTTCATTTTGGACTAGTCAGGGAAAAAAGCCATAACTGATAATACTATAGACTGCATGGATAATCCTGTGCTATGCTCTGCATGTAGCGATACGCGCACAGAGAAATACACACAAGTGTTCCGAAAGCATAACACTCTCTGAGTGTTCGGGAAGCTTAACTTTCTCTCTAAGTCAACCACTGCCCAGGCAGAGCTCACCACACACCCCACTGCTGGTGACGAGATGAGAATACAATGAGAAAACTTTCAGGCATCAAAACCTAGGCTTTCACCCCAGTTTTCTCAAAACGTGCGGGGGCCGTGTTCGTGTTACGTGTGATGAAATAGAAAAAAAATGAAAATAAGAATATTTTGCGATCATACACCAACATAGGTGTGTGCATATGTACCAGAGGCATAAGGTTATGCAAGGAATGGCATTCATCTTGTAGTACATTTCCTTAAAGTTAATGCGTCAGTGTTTGCGACTCGAGTCCGAGTCTCAAACTCTAGCCCCCATCTCCGTGTACGGCCTACGTAAGAAGGGCCCACGAACACAATGGTAAAGGGGTGACTTACTTCTTTGGCAGTGCTTCTGTGTCCAGCAGCGCTCGCTAAAGTGCCCGTTGATGGTGGTCATCTGGCAGGTGGTCTTCCCCTTGGCTGCTCCGGGGCACACGTCCCCGCACTCGCGGTCGTTCTTGTTGGCCACGATGTAGTTGTCCTCCACCGTGTCCAGCACCTTCGACCAGTCCAGCGTGGACAGATAGCAGAGGTCGGGGTTCTTCTCGATGCGTACCGCGCCCCGCGTGATGTTCATGAGGCTGTGCAGGCCGATCTCCCGCAGCTGCAGCATTTCGAACAGCACCAGGGCGTAGTTGAAGAACAGGCTGTTGCCGCGGATCACCGTCAGGTTGGGGAAGAGGTCGGTGAGGCTCTCCATGCCGTACACGCGGAACAGCAGCAGGTACTCCGTCACCACGCGCAGCCGGGGGAAGCTGAGGCCGCGGAAGTCCTCGGGCTTGGTCTTGAACATGAGCAGGATCTTCAGGTGGCCCTCGATGACCGTGCAGTTCTCCAGCAAGTTCAGGTTGGTCACGTTGTTCCTGATGTCCTTGCTTGGGCAAACTGGGGGGGGGGGGGGAATAACAACACAGAGAGATAGAGAAAGAGAGAGAGGGAGAGGGAGAGGAGAGAGATTTTATTAGGCGGACTGAGTTCCTCACTGCATTAAATGCAGAGCTGGTAGATGGAAAGTAACAGCATTAAGCTTACAGGTTAGGCTTTGACAAGCATTACACGATTTTCTGGGTGTACACTGGAATGTAAAAATAATGTATCCTTTTTCTAACTTGGAAATATCCCATTATAAATCATAACGGTCCCATTATAAACCTTTAACATGTACAGCTTGCCCCGGTCCTAAATCGATGCCACAGTTTTAATACATTTTCAAGCTCTTCCTGATTGTATACATGTCCCTTTTCAGTTCCCTATTGATTCAGGCAGATCAATGGGGCCACTGTGTGACACAGGAAATCAGCTCTTCAACTGTTCGATGGGCATGTTTGAAAGAACATTAGGGTGGTCTTGAAGAGGAAGAACCTTGAGGGCGTAATGAGAGGGATATTTCTTGAGAAATGTGTGGTTACGGCTTTGATGACAACCAGGCCTTTTCACAGACACTTTGTTTGGCAACCACAATTCTGGCCAGCGGCCACCGTCATACGGAACACTGTCATCAATCTCCCCTTGGGCTCATCCTCTGCCTCTTATTAGGTCTGCGGGGCTGCTAGCGTCATTTAAGGCAGTTTATTTAAGAAAACATTAGCTAATGTGTTAAAAATATACCTCAACTACCATCCTATGTACAAGTCAACAGTAGGCCAATATTGAATGAAAAAAAAAAATATATATATTGCTATTATTATTATTTTGACCTATATTATCTATATCTATCTATCTATCTATCTAAGGTTTGAGGAACAGGGCAAAAGATAAAACGTGTTTTCCTTCCAAAGATAGAGCATTGGGGAATTTCTAGGGCAATTGAAAAGTTCAAAGGTCACTAGGTGAGGCTGAAGGAATGCTGCAACGGGGTGAACTGCCCCCGAGTTTTTTACATCCGGAATCAAGTGGTTGAGGGAAAAGGTTAAGCCTAGAAATCGAAAATGGGTGCATTGCATTTAAACGATGTGGTACAGGACAGTAACAGACACCCAGACCCAGAGAGTTCAATCCGGAGGGTTCGAGTTCAGGAAAACAAACAAGCTTTTCTCTCTGTGACCTTTATAGCCTGAATGTTAACAGCACATTAAAATTGTCTGAGCTTACTCCTGAAATGGTTTTGGCTGGGACAATGTGGTTTTGAATTGCTATTAAAAGGATAATCTGCTCATTCAGAGTAGTTCGTTTAAAAAGTGTTTTTACAATCCAATCCTCAGCCTCGGTTGTGGTCTGAAGTGTTGCCACATCATAAGCATGAACTGTGTCCCGCAAACTGGTCATTTCAACCGAGGAGAATGTAGCTTTACAAAAGGAAAAGAGAGCTGCAGTCCCAGCCTACAGAGCGCTGGGAGCCATTGCTGAAGACCAGCCTTAGAGGAAACTCATTCACCTCCCTCTGAAGATTAACTCTTTACTGCTTCTCAAACATAACATAGCGCAGATTAAAAAAGAAAACCGGACAGCGGACGTTGGGGCGAGCGTCAGATGGGACGGACACCTGGGAGGGACGTGTCAGTAAGACGACCCGGCCGGGAACGGGAGCCGACCCCGTCCGACACCGCTGGGGTGCTGCGCCCCGCCTGCAGTCAGTGTGTATACACTTCAGGCCCGGGACAGTATTTTTAGCCCTGCATTCCCCAAAGAGAATCTAATACACTGCGTCCAGGCGTCCATACAGACAGTGGCTGCATCGCAATAATGGAACGCTCAGGCTCCGCCGGTGCACAGCAGGAAGGCAAAGGACTTAGCCAAGCTGACAGCTCTGTCCGTGTCTGGTGATTAAAGCCGGGCTCACAATTCACGATACGAAAAGGCAAACACAATTAGCCGACGAATAAATTAATGCCTTTTTTTAACTCTCCGAAACATGTTCTACTCTCGTGTTGTGCATCGCCATTCAGGACAACAACATATAATCCAAAAACAAGCCCAGACCGTGGCGGAATCAAATCACCTCCTCCAGAGTAGAAAAAATAAAAGGTATCGGGCCGCCACAAGCAATGGGGTAACCATGGCAACTTGGATGGCCCATTCCCTTCATTAACTTTCAGTACATAGCCTGCTTACGAGCCGTCCCAGACTAAGAACACAGACACTACGTTTTAGCACACCAATCATGACCAGAGCAGATTCTCGGTGGCCAAGACACGGTATAAAAGGTATAAACGGTATAAAGCCAATTAAAACCGACGGCAGTATGAGTAAGGTTCCACAGCTCATCCCCGCTCCCCCCCAGCAAGTTAAACAAGGTTGTTATCTGCCTTTTGAAGCCACCTCTTATGGATCAAATAAACACAGAGAGCGAGAGCGAGAGCAAGAGCAATCAAAAGGTTGACAGTTAGTCACAAGATGTTCCTAAAATTAACTCAGCAGGTGCTGAAACCAACTTCCCCTGTCAAGGTTTTAAAACCATTTCAATGCCTGCCTACAACTGCCTTCACTTGTGGGTAGCAGTGCAAGTGCACCCTATTGTGCATAACAATCCTCCGAAGAATTGTGAAATGTACACAGTTGCAAATATTTCTCTTTAATAATTGCTTAGAGAGGCAACAGGTCAGCTTGTGGGCTCGTGGGCTAAGGTGCAAGCACATGATCACTTCTCAGGGGGTTGGTAGGCAAGGGAAGTTAAGAGACTATGTATGACTTTTTAGAGACCACTTTACATTGAATTATATCAGCAAGGAATCAAGCCTGTGCAGGATACGGCAGTGAGTCTCCCAGCAGCGAAAAATAGTGGCGGACATTTTTAGTTTTAGGTCTATTTCAATCCTGCAGGGACATGACCACAAATACAGATGCACCATGTTATGATTATTTATATTTCTTTGACTCCCAGGTCGTTCCCGCTCTGTCGCGCAGGAACTAAAGCAAAGAAGGCAACCGTTCACCATGGCTGCCGATGGCAACTGAGTGGGCTGGGCCTGTCATAGGCCTAGCGGTCGCCCAACCCACGATGAGAAACATCACTGGGCCTCGACCGACGGGGATAGCGAGAAAACGAACCATCACTGGGCCCCCCCCCCCCCCCAACGCCGGGGAGAGCAAGAAAACGAAAGGGAGCGCGGAGGCCTGGCCGGGCATTCAGAGAGAACACAAACATGGAGCCGTTGCGACACTTCTCTTTTACAAGGTTTCGCCGCTCTTGTTGATTTTTCCAGCCGGCGCTGCGGTCGACTGTGATCTGCAGAACATCGAGGTCACAGAGGAACACGCTCACCGTGGCCGAGGCCGACCACGATCTGCCGCGCGTCAGGATGTGTTGTGCGGTCGCGTCCTCATAACACACAAAAAAAAAAAAAAATAACTATAGCCTGAATGAAGCGTCACTTCTTTTTGTGTGGTCTACTTCATTGATGGATATAAAAATGAAGTTTGACATTCAACCGGTTTCAGTGGTTGTCACACAGAGCACTGGTGTTCTCACCATGAGCATTTTGTAGTGGCTTAGAGACAGAGTACAATTAAAACATGATTCACGGCGTACCAGGAGCAAACATGATTCTGTTAACGGTCTCCCTCATAAAAACCATGACGACATTTTTATGAATCCAAATGGAAAGACATATTGGCTTTAAAAGACTGCTGATGGCGTGCGACTGCAGACGATTTCTATGCCTGATAAATGAAGCACTGCCTAAAGCACTTCAAGTATAACCTTAGGTTCAGTGGAGCATTGCAGCATAATTTAACCTGATTAACAGATGAATAAATACTTAGAGATAATAAATACTAGATTATGTGAATTATTCTTTTGAATGTGTGATAATGATACGACAAGATCTTGCTAGAATTGGAAAAAAATTTAACTTGATGAATATCGATAGTAAGATGATAAATATAATTATTGTTCCCCTTTTTATTTTTTAAGGGATAAATAAGCCGGTAATGACACTGGGGTCATTATTATCTGTCAAAGTTTAAGACCTGAATAACAAGGACATTTCCTTTTATCAGGGGCATGCTGACAAGGATAAATGTCTGAGAAGGAACACTACCTGCCAATCACTTGTGTTGTGTAACACTAGACGTGTGGAGTGGTTGTCACTTGTTGTGCAGCCGTGAGTCCCCTAAAGGGTTTGGCCGGAGTACCGGACCTCCCGTGTCGAGAACAACTAAACAAACCAAAGACGACAACAGGTTGGCAGTGCAGCCCGACAACAGGCTCCAACACCTTGGACAAAGGGGCGCTCTGTTGACACACAAGGTGGCCGTGCAGAGAATGACAAGCGGGACACCGGTCGGATGACCCAGATCAGGCAAAAGAACGGAGATGAACCACCCTGGAAAAGCTTGGTAGAAAAGCTTGTGTAGAGAGGGGTGGGGGCTCTGGCAGAGCCAGAGTGTGCATGTGTGCACACGTGCGCGTGTGGCTGTCCAGGAGTAGTAACTAGTAAGAGAATCTCGTCTATAGATTCAGGTCAATCTTGGTAACGAAAAGCCTGTGTGGATGATGGGCCCCCAAGCTCTACACACATCCTGTGTGCAGTTTTAGTCTTGAAGTGTAAAAGAGGGAGAGTGTGTGTGTGTGTGTGTGTGTGTGTGTGTGTGTGTGTGTGTGTGTGTGTGTGTGTGTGTTGCAGGAATGCACTAACGCAACTTGTTTATGATATATATCCTCAGAACTACATAAAGAACAGCAGCAATGACGCTGCCAATTTGCTCAATAACTGATAAACGATGAGCAATCCCAAGTATTCTGTATTAGTGTTGGAACATATATCCAAGTCAAAAATGTGTTATTAAAGTTTCTTAAAAAACGACCTGTTGCTGCATTATGCATAAGAATAGGCTCTCTTGGATAAAAAAATACTGAAAAGTTGCTGCATTTTAAGACTCTGACTTATGGTAAACCATGAGTCTTATGTGCAATAACAGGGCCATTATTTAAAATATCAAGACATAACCACTGGACATTCTAATCAAACCATGTACAGAACTCATTATTTGGATAGGTTCTGTACATAGATGGCTCATACATACTCTAACTATTACTTGTGCCATTGTGTTAATTAAAATTGCACCCAACGTTTAATTTGTTAAAATGTGTATCTATGATATCTCCCGTTACCCGTCACATTTCTGGCTGTACATATGGTGATTGCACCTTACTTCTCTTTAACTGTTATGTTGTTTATTGGCTCCTTTGCTTGGCTCCTTTGCTTGGCTCCTTTGTTTTTCGCAATTAAATACAATCAGATAATATTATTTTCATGAATAGGGCACTCAATGAAGGGAAAGGCTACTACTAGGTCGCTACTTCCACTTAGTCGATTGCGGCTAGTTAGATTCAGAACCCAGGTCAATAATAATCGCACTCTCGTTCAAGAAAGAATTGCATAGCAATTTCATAAGTGACTAAAAACTGTAGCCTAACATTATTTATCATAGGCCTAGATAAATGCATGGAATGGGGAAAAATAAGGACACAGGGCATCGTTTCTTCCAACTAGGCAAAGACAACTGACACAAGAACATTTATAGTTATTTCAGAAGGTCTAGACTGTTGAGAAACAGCATGAGGCACAGTTGGGGATAGAGAACACCGAGGCTCAACCTCCCTCTCTGAACAACAAATAACCAACAAACCCGATATGACCTTATTATGTTCAAGGCATGTAGTCGACTTAAAACCAATCATAACAATACCTTTATCAGCGACAGGTTTATTGACTATTCTCTTAAGGCTGTTTAGATAGTATGCCCCGTGATGATCAGTGAAACCAACCTGTTTCGAAACACATTTCACAACATGCACATTTGCAATACGCGACTGACTACAGGTAAACCTGTACGTTTTAAGTGTAGTCACGTTGTACCACTAGTGAAATGTGGGGGGACAGCACGGAGGATAGATAGTGACTTCATTCATTTTTGTATCTTGATAAATATCGTGTTGTAGCAGGCCTCTTGATAAACATATTTTGTAAAACATAAGATATAAATCTATTATGCAGCAAAAAAAACAAATAAAACGGCATAATGTTGCCTGAACACTAATTAAATCAAAAAGGTATAAGCAAGGTTCAATAAACCTAATATCCCTTTAATATAAAAACACTACCTGGGGAGAATGCTTTTTGTTTAGTGTTTGTGTACTCAAATGTTGGATACGCGTTAACCTTTGTCCTGCACTAATACAGTGACATGTTACTTTGTCCCAATAGAGTGCCATGTTACCACATCATTGTTTACTACGCGTTATTAGCTACAACACAGACCGCTGGGCCAACTGTGCAATTCTAAAAAAATACAAAACACGTGCAAGTGTGAAGAAGATGAAACAGTACTTACTCTCTCCATTCGTGTGATGATTGTTCCATAAAACGCAGACTGTGGCCACAAAAACCACAAAGAAAGTCCGCAGCGGCATGTTGACTCAGGTGAAGTCAACACCCAACGCCGTCTAAATCAAATTTAAAACAGTCCTCGGGAACAAAACCCCAAACCAGCAACAACAACCAAAAAAAAAAAAAAAAAGAGCCGCTTGCGGAAATTGGTTTGATTACGCGGCACTAGCAATCAGGCAAACACAAATAAAAACAGACATCCCGGGAAATGGGCGGAGGGACAGTCCAACGTGTTCAGTCCATCGGCTAACGTTAGCAGCTTCATGGCTGGCGCTGGTGCGGACTCCGATGGATAACCCATAGGTACGGCATGACTCCAGGGTCGGGTGTTTGGTTCCGAATAAAAAACGTGCCGTCTTCCAGTGTAAGCTAGCAGTACAAACGATGTGTGGCGACGAACACACACGTGACAGGCCGATAGCAACACAACAGTAGATAGTAGTAACACAACAGACAGTGTTGGCCAATGCTGAGCTAGCGCTAGCAAACAACTGCTAGTTCCCCAACTGTCCAGGCCACAACTAAAGTTGGTGCTGGTCTGAAACTCTGTTATTTTATTGCATACAATAGTATTGTATACCTTCTTTGTAAATGCGTATCCATCTGCATTACAACATTTAACGAAATAATCGTTGATAAAACGCTTCTCACTCCGACGAGAACGTTGCTTTGCGACACGCGTGGCGTAGTGCACTAAACACGAGTCAATGCGCTTAATCCACGTATTTTTATCTGTATAAAATCCCACCTCCGACCGACGGAAAGTAGCTCCAATCGTCTTCCTGCCTTTAAATTGCGACCACGGATTGCGGTCGGGAAATAAATCCAAACAAAACTCTTCAACCAATGCAGAGATTTCAATAAGACTTCGACTCAACGCTGTCAGACCTCGCGGTGGCTTGCTCGATAGTCCGCTTGCATTTTTGTGCAGGAATAGCACTGTGCGCCAGTGTCTCCGCACCCGGTGAAACCCTTGATGCCAGTCATCGGCGTGGAGGAGAAAAATATATAAAACCAAGCGTAAATGATACTTTTTCACCCAAAAAGAGGTAGATTGAACGGTCTCGGGTCCCCTAGGATCCCCTTCTTCCCTGCCTCTTCGCCAGTAAACAAAACCTTCCAGCGAGCCAGATGGGGCGAAAGGGAAATACGGACTGGAGTTTATTGGATTACCACGCACAGCGAGGCAAAGAAAGGTTTCCAACTGCTGTTACAGCATTTCTGCATGTTGGTGCTGCATAGTGTTGTGACTGTTGAACGATAGAAATCGCTGAGATTCACTGTTAAAAACTGTTTTGGGGAGCAAGCAAATCCGATGGGAGTACTTTGATATTTAATTAAATATTATGTTGCACATAATGTAAAGGTTTTCGTTGTTTACGTTCATCTGGCTCGTCTTGTGCGCAATATGTTTTTCGTTGGTCCAGTTGGGACTGTTGGAAAAGTATTACACGTGTAACATTGTAATAAAGGATTTTGATAGAGAACTTCTCCCCCCAAAAATACCCTATTATTTTTAGCAACGGGGAAGGGAATACGGAGGATGTATGAATGACCTAACGATGTTTTTTTAAGCATCATACTTCCGATTGAGTTTGCAGAGTCGTCACTATCTTGTGACGACTAAGTTTTCTATTCCAGTTATGTTTGTGTACTGGGATTCGAAAACAATGCCATCACCATTGCGACTCTCCAGGCAATATCACCAAAACAAACACTGTGGTTGATTCCCTAACGTAAAAATGATGGATAATAGTTGGCCATAGTTTAATCAAACATGCTTCTGCCTAAGGGACAATGATATGAAGCATTGCTGTGACTTCAAGGTCACACCCTACACTAATTAACAATAATTACATTTCTGATAAATAAATACAAATAAAATAAAAACATTAACCATAGTAACACGAACACACATTGAAAGCAGTGCAACCAAAACGAAAATGTATCCAAATGGCTTCTTAGGCCCCATTCAATGTGCTGAAGAAGACAATGTTTGAATTTGTGTGTCCCTCACAGGGCACTGAATGAAAGGTTACCAGAGGGGGAGTGGCATGGATCCACTGAGCCGATGTGACCTCCTAGCCAGGAACATCTGGCTTTGTAGACGTAGGGCGCTGCCATGAATTGTCGATCCTAACTATAATCACATAACCTCGGCCGTCCGTAGGTAGGTGTGTGTGTAGCGTGTAGGTGTGACGCATCATAATGAGATTAAAATGTGTGCAGTCTGGATGAGGCCATGTCCCGCTCCTGTGTTAAGTCAGTCTTGGACGTCATATGAACAGGGCTTTCCAGGGAATATTGTTTAGTGTTTACAAACGACCCATGTCAAAGGAATTGACGATGGATTTGTACCGCAGTTAATTCAAATGAAGTTAACATTTTACCCAAACCCTTGTCTTTAAATCAGCGTTTGCTTTCGCACAAAGCACATCTCGTCTCGCTGTAATGCCACAGGCAGCTACTGAATCCAATCTTATGAACTATTAATCCCTGGCCATGTAAACAAGCAGATAATTCTGCCAAATGCCTGCTACTCAATAGCAATAGCAATATTTTTAGAGTATCTGGCGAGCTGGATCAATGCGTCTACCTCACAGTTAGGGCACTAGCTCCCTTGAACTTAATTAGGGTAATTACGCCCCTGCACTATCGATGTATTCCTTAAGCAGCTAATATGAAGGAAAAACAAATGACTCATGAACAAATGACCTGGCCACAGAAAACCTGGCCGGTAGCCAGGTAGTTTGACGAGCCCCGACTTGTAGTGGTCCAAAAGAGGTGCCAGGGGACCTCTCCTTGTAAACGTCCAATGCCTGCTAGTGACTACCCCCTTAAGTGGGGGGGAGGGGGGTTAATCCCATTATAACGTGCACAACATGGTCACAGCAGCCAATCGGGTTAAGCCAATGGTTGGTTGAACAACTTTTCTGAGGTTTTCTGTGGACATATGCATGTGCACAAAGCACTGCATGCGGTGTTTACAAGTTGTGTGTATTATCAGATCCTTAAATAAACCCACAATAACACAATGGCTCAGTGTTATTGTTCAGGTCTGAATGGCATTTCCTGTATCTCACATAGTGTTATTAACCATGCCACTATCATAAGACCTGAAGCTATGCCTTTTGGGTCATTAGAAAATAAAACAAAGTGATGTAACCTTCATGCATAATTCCTTCATGTAGGTCTGCGTTGAGGCCTCAGTTAAAGTTGGAACATTTTACCAGGTCACCAAGAGTTCAGATCATCTTGGGTTGACCAGAAACCTTGTTAGGGGGCAGTTGTTTATATTGGAGAACGTCATAAGGTGCTACCAAGTCTTGTCTTATCAATGAATCATGAGACTTTCTGGGAGCTTGAAGACGGCGGGATGGGTGAACGCCGGATAAACATGTATAGGCTACTACATTATACAATGGCAAAAAATAGACAGTGGCTTCCTTCCAAGAAGACTTGAGAACCTTGGATCCCACAAGGGCCTGGACCCTAGCCCAGAGGTAAACAACCACCCCACTGGGTGAACGGTCAACCACACGTGCCTGGAAATGTGAAGGAACATGGATGTCCTGCATATAGAACATAGGAAAGCGGTGCGAGTGGCAGAGGTTAGGGACGATTCCCCTGTTCACACGGGCCTGTTTGACAGGAAGAACAATGAGGTTCAGGCGTGATTCATCCCAAGGCCCTTCCGAGGCGCCACGGCGCCCTGCGTCAACAGGGCAGGAAAAGGGGCACGCACACCTTGTGACGTCCCTTCGCTCCCTCGCTTCCTATTTCTTAGGAACTCCGCGTCCTGGAGGTGTCTCACTCGGAGGAAAAATCATTTCCTGTTGCCATTTCCACCGTACCAAGAATACATTTATTTTTGTGTTTACAGGCACATGACGAGTCTGGGAGGGAGACTCACGTGTCCGAACACTGCAGTGGCATCAGGGGGTCTGTACATTTCTGTGGCCTATACCGACCAGCCAACACTCTGAAGTCTGGTCATGCAGGAATGGAAGCGTTCGTACTTTACTGTGAAGTACAGGAAGTAAATGACAAATTCAACATGAAATGGCACTTGCCATCCGCTGTTTCCCCTCGACACTTTATATGATCAAAGGGAACCTGGACACCGAAAGGTTTTTCATTCAAACCAATGACTCAAAGGCCCAATCCCATTTCTACCCCTTACCCCTTCCCCTTACCCCTCCTCCTTGTTTTGAAGGGGTAAGAGGTAAGGGGTTAAAATGGGATTGGGCCAAATTCTTCTGCATTCTTGGGGACTGCTAATACGGCAGCGTACCCCTATACCCCCCAAAAGACACTGGTTGTTCTTGATATGTTGCACAGCTGTAGGCCCGGAAGGAGGCATTCATCTTTATGGTGCGACTGTTTATCAAAGGAAACACTGACTTAGATGGATTCCTGTAAAGAAAGAATATATACAATTAGAGTAAGTCACATTTATTCTAAGCGTGGACACAAGTTGATTTTTCAAGCACTGGCGTCCTTTTTAATACAATACTTTACTGACTTACAAACACTCCCATGATTTGGTTTTCTATTCTATTCTCCTTCTACCCTGCCTAGTATATATAGGACATATCTATTCTCAATTGCAACTATTAACTCAAACATCCACTTTGGGGCCTCTATGACTCTCTTGTTATGGCATTATCGCAAACACACCATAACGGTGGGTGTTATGCAGCCAACCACCAATGATCTGTCCACCATGTTATTATTTTTATTATTAACATTATTTATCGATTTTTTTTGAGTTACTTCGGCTTTTTGGTTTTGTATCCTTTTTTGTGTGTTTTAGGTTACTGTGCTTATGATTTGTGTGTCTGTGATGTATTTGTATGCCTGTTTTGCCAAGGGAGGGGGACTGGGTCTGTGGGAGGGGTTGGGGTGGTGGGTGTTGGTGCTCTTTGACTTTCGGATGAATATTTATACTGTACAATTTTACATTTGTGCTTTAAAAATTAATAAAAAAAACCTTGATAAAAAAAGAGAATAGATAAATACATTTGTGATTCACAACGTGGGTCTTCCGAAACTATCTCACACTATCCGTTATTCAATGAATAGTTGAAAGTGGAGACTAATTGAGATTTCGCCCCAAAGAAATCTCTTTATAACTGTGTTAAGTATCTCAATGAATGATATATTAGATTGGTATCAACTTTATAGAAAACATCTTGCGATGCACCTGAACACATCTTCAGTGATGTATATATGTTCATCAGGTGTTTTCCGATCTTGCAACGGACAACCTCGCCCAGGCAACCCAGTCCCGGCTTGGGTCCAGGTAGCACTACCACACCCACTGCTCTGCTCTCCTGATCCACAGGCACCTTGAGGCATGCGTGACCATTGTCATCACTGTTTTTACAACCTGCTGTCTGTATGTCGTAGGCCTAACTGTAACTTTTGCTGCCTTTGTTGCTGCCTCTTGGCCAGGACTTCCTTGAAAAATAGGTTTTTAATCTCAATCTGACTCTCCTGGTTAAATAAAGGTTAAATAAAAAGATATTTGTTGTGGCCCTTCGCTTGCTTGCTCATGTGATGCCCAGCATGTTGTAGACCAGGGGTCACCAACCTTTTTGAACCTGAGGGCTACTTCAGGGGTACTGAGTCAGACGAAGGGCACCCAGTTTGATACCCTTCTGAAATAACAAATTTGCTCAGTTTGCCTTTAGTTGTATATTATTATTAACGATTAATGACACTCACCTATGTGAAGACACTGATCATGGGAAAGGGTTGTTGAAGAATGAGTTGTGCTATGATTAGAACAGGCCTGTGTGCGCCTCATGTGGTCCTTGGGGGCGACCTGGTGCCCGCGGGCACCGTGTTGGTGACCCCTGTTGTAGACCCTACAGAGGGACTGGCCAGCCAAACCCCTGCTCTCACATTGATGGGCTCACACCTCGCCCGCCAACCATTGGAGCGGCACTGCTCGCCCAGTTCGGCGTGCTTCACTCTCTTCCTCTGGTTGGCTTCCCCGATGCGCTCTCCCCGAGGGACGGTGATTTCCAAGAGGATGACCTGCTTTGAGGCTTCGGAGAGCAGCACCATGTCCGGCCTCAGTGTTGTGACAGCAACTTTTTCCTGGGAACTTGAGTTGCTTCCCCAGGTCAACCTTCAGCTACCAGTCTTGTGCTGTTGCAAGCGGTCCTGGAAGTTGCTGTATCAACATTAGATACAAGACGTTAATCTATGGCTTCCTCAACGATTCAATTGGATTTCGGCATTCTCGCAGCCTTTCTCTCACCCCTACCCACCCTATTTGTAATTACACACTGCGCATGGATAGGAATACCGTAGCCTGCATGGCATAGTGTGTGAGGCGATTATTACCTGGTGCTTAAGGAGACTCCATTGTGCTGATTAGTTTATCTAACCAAACCCATATGGCAAAGCCCGGCGCCATTACAGTGCTCGTTAGTAAACAATGGGCATGGATTAAGGCTAAGAGCCTTATTGCTATCTCTTCCGTCCTCTTGCTAAAACCACTCTGCACCTGCTCCACTCTGCAACTTTCCCCTACATCATCATTTTCATGCACCATCAGATTAGTATGCTCTCATTTTAGGGGGGCGAGTTTGGTTGACTCACTAGCCACAAATACCACAATTTCCGTATGATGCAAACAATTATCTGACCACTAGGCCGTGGGTTTGTTTCATGTCATAGTCCCACCATCACAACTCAAAACACTCACTCACTCAAACATAAACATGTACAGAGAAACCGAAAGCTAGTCGGTCCTTCTTCCTGAGAAATTAGTAAGATTGTATGACACACCCAACGGTTTGTCTGCATGCTTAAATTTGCATGAAAGTTTGATGCATTATTTACGGAGTAATGCAGCTCATTGTAATGCAAGGTGATAAGTGCTGGCTTAGTGGACAGAGTAAATAAGGTTATTGACCCCGTCAAGTTTCTTCGAAGCAACACTACTGCCACCATGTGGCTGAAATGGAAAGCACAACAACAAGGGTATCAAAACAATAAAACAATGCATTTGAGCCAACCTGGCACTCTATCTTGATCGGGCTGATTTTATGAAGGCACAATTGTATACATTTAGATAAAGAGAAAAAAAATGGTCAAACTATCCTGAAAAAGGATTAGTTAGATAGTTATAATTTTTCCTAATTTACATTTCACTTCTGCCATTCTAAATGAACGCATGGTTAACAAAGTAATTTGTGGATGTTAAATAAAGATGTTCCTTTCTTTAGACATACCCATTACTTGAGTTGATGTTCCAAAATTCTCTGCACCAAATCACATTAATAGCTGGCCTGGATATACAACATGAAGATACACCAAAACCCACAAAAACAAACTCAAACAACTCAATGTACAATAAACCTTTAATAAATAGTTTGTCATTAGTTTCCCATATTTACAGAATATCCACCATTTACTCATGTTGCCATTTTCGTTTCTTGGCTAATTTTAGGCACACAAAGAGGGGGCTCAGGCCACAAACCACGATGTACTAAAAAAGGAGTGGCTAGCTAGGTAGATCTAGGAATCTATATGTATGCACCATACAAATAATGGCCATCTCCTTGAGCAATAGATATATACATTAGCTGTATGTACAGGTGATTTGTGTACATTTACAGTCGTCTAGGAGTTGCATGTGTGCACATGTGGCTGGTGCAGAACCATATCAATTTATGCAAGGTCCAAACGCAGGGGAACACTTTGCATGTGTTGGTCCAAAAATATGTTAAAAAAAAATAAAGGGTTAAAAATTAAAAGACAAGGGAGATGAGACAATAATGCCAGAATAATAGTCTATGCAGGCCTGCTGTGAAATAATAAAACTATGGCAGCCATCGTAGGATTTTGGGTTGGGGTATTGCGTGTTAAGTCTGTATATTAACATGTAATGCTTTTCTTGGAACATTCAATGATTTTTACTTCCTCTGCTTATTATATTCTAGAACCAAACAAAAAAAGTATATCAAAGCTGTAGTTAACTTCGATGTTTAAATGTTAAGGTTTTAATTTGAGACTTTAGGACGAAGACAAAAACCAAAATGGACACTTGATAATTCTTAATTTTTTAGACAATTCCAAAAAAAATATTGGATCAAGTTTTAAAAGGCTATGAGAAATAGCATTCAAACATACATATTCAGCCATAGTTAAGACAACAAAAAAAATAAAATAAAAATAACATTCATATACACTGATACACATACACACACACGATGCAAAAACCATAGCAGAAAAACAAAATTGGCACAAAATTATGCTTCACACTCACTTTTAACTAGTCCAGATCAGATTATGATTTGGTTATTTCAATGCACTTGAGTCATTTATAAAACCAGTCATTCCAAATAATGTATAAAATAAAACACCAGTTGTACAACAGCACATTTTCTGTTTGATGGAGCCAAAACGCTGCAAGAAATGTAGTCTTTGAGCAACCGTTAACACAGGGGTGGACAACACATGGTTTTCCTTTAAACCACTTAACAGTACATGTTTTTCCCGTATAAAATCAGTTCTTTTCCAACTGCAGGAGCAGAAATGATATTTGATTGAGCCAAAATGATATTTTTTCCGAAAGACACTATAGGTTTGCAGAAGCATAAGCAAAACAAAAAGAAAAAAAACCTTTAACTCTGCCATAACCTAACCTAACCTCAGAATAAAATAACGTTACTGTAAGTTGGAGCCAATAAGAGGAAATGGAAATGCATGTCGGGGCTTCGATGGGAGCGATAGATCACAAGAGCCCATTCAGACCTTGGTCTTCATACAGGTTGCCTAACTTATATTTTATATATCTCAAGGTGCTTCACGGCAACAATTGTTTTCTGTAATAAAAACTTTGAGCATAACCAACCCCTAAAAAAAAAAAATGCGAGGAAAAATATACAACCCTAACTGTACTGCTGATCTAGACGGACACTGCTTCTGTGTGGAGGAGAGCTTCATTAGACCGTAAGGAGGACATTTCTCAGTTGACTAAAAGCCTAAAATCAATGGGGATGGGAGGGAGAGAAACCGAAGCATTTTGCCTCCTGCACTGGCCGATTCAACCCGTTGTAGATAAGGTGGCGTCTTCTTGCTCTAATACGGAGACTCGTCCGTCCTCAGACGCCCCCTGCTGTATGAACTTTGAAGTTTTCCTCCGCTCACAGTTCAAAAGTGGCTGTAGTCCCAACTGAAAGGCACCACTACACCAGTTAGCATTTGAATGGCCAAGAGAGAACAAGTGCTCAACTAACTGTTATACTCTTATTGGACACAAGGGGCACCGTTCTCCTCTCAGGAGGCTATAATACAGAGAACAAGAAGGATCTCACAGCTGGGATTTTGGTCGGCCCATCACAACCTCAACTACGGGACTTATATGGGTCGGTTACGTGCACTGCTTTACCCTGACGGAAACTAAAGAGTCCAGCTCGGCAAAACATCCTTTACTCTCTCACAAAAAACACACACACACACACACACACATAAACAAATGCACACACACGCACACAAAAAAAAAGGTCAATCTTCTCTGCCAACATAACTCCATGCCACCTTGCTATAAATACAGGCCACTACAAAATTTGTGGGCGGGGCGGGGTCCAGGAATTGTGCCACGGATTTCACCTGCACACACCCAGCCCTCCGGGAACCTCCACTGGCACTTTGGTTCTACAGTGTACCAGAGGGCATGAAAGGAGGCTTCACGAGGACAATGGGTGGCATCCAACCATGCGTGGTGGGGAGGGAAGATAGTGGGGGAGCGGGTGCGAGCGTCCTCTGAGCCCCCCCCCTCCCTGGTAGCTGGGGCTATACGCTGCTGTCCTCCAGAAGGGGCTCCTTGCCCTCTGCGCCGCTGCCCTGCGGGCTGTGCGAGTGGCTCTGGGCCCCGTTGCTGTGCTTCTTGTAGGCCCCGGGTCTCATGCCGGGCCCCGTTTGCTCCGGGATGAACAGCGCCACCAGCAGGGAGAGCAGCACCGAGCAGGCGCCGAACAGGAACGGCGGGCCCGGGATGATGGCGCTCTGCAAAGAGAGACGGATACAGGCGTCGGGTTTAACGCGCGTTGTGACGACCGGTAAGGAGGATTACCATCTTTGTTTTGGCGTTTCCTTTCACAGGATATGGCAGATTGTGTGAAGATCTTAATCTTTTTACCAGCCAATATGGCCTTGCACCATGTACCAAATATAATCTAATCTTGATGAACGTTAACATTATCGAGATATCTGGCAAAACAATCCTTGGTCGTCAAATGAACCTAGAAAGATTCAGAGAGATAACTCTGCGGTTTGAGACTTAGGTAGAAATAGGTAGGTGACGAACACAGAGCTTGTGACATCCGTGAACAACACGCAAGCTATGTGTTCGCCTATCGACTTATCGAGTCTTAAAGACAAGATGGCGTCGACGGGTGAACTACTAATATAAAATATCATTTTTAATAAACAATCTGTACACTTACAAAGTTATCAATGCCTCGTTATATATGTTATGACCCTTATGATACTACCAAAGAAGTGTCGGGCTACTTCTAGCCTTTTAAGTTGTTTAAAATAGCGATTTTCATAACACATGCCCCCATCGTTCCAAGTTTATAGCGTTTTGGTAGAATCGGCTAAAAACAGCCAACTTAAGAATGCGTCTACATGCGCTTTTTTTGCTCCCAAAAGAACATCCCAACTCGTTATCATACTAAACATATCCCAGATCCATTTTACACCGGATGTCTCCTTTAAATCACGCTTTGAGGTGCCTTGTAAGAAACCAAACCGGGCCCCGGGGCCTTTCGGGGGGGGGCTCACCTCGTCAGTGGGGTTGGCCATGTTCGTCTTGCCGTCTTTCCCGGGGATGTCATCATCGGTCAGCTCCACGTGGAACAGGTAGAACACGAAGCCGTACAGCGCCGGGCCCAGACCGTTACACAGACCCCTGATCCCTGTGATCATCCCCTGGACCACACCTGGGGACGGAGGGTGGGGGGGTGCGCGTCCGAAACAAAAACACACCAAAAACGTAAGGGTCACGTCGCCAGGGCGATACGATACATTTGATGCCAAGGTTACAAAAAACGAGTTGAGCTCCAGCTCACAAAGTGAGTGGGTAGAAGGGCTTCAACTAACAGTTGTTTTCATAGATGGGATTAATTTTGATTAAATCATTTAGAAAATGTAGCAGTAGCAAACGGCATCACAGGTAACCAGAGGTCAAAGTTACATGAATTTATTAGATGTATTAAATGCGTGGATACTGTCGGATGGGATTATAAAGATTGTATATTTGGCAACATTAAAGATTTGGTAATGTCAGTTCAAAAGTGCCGCGTATGTTGCAGATGTAAAAGACAAGACGTACCGTTCTAAAGACGTCCCCCTTATTTAAGATAAAGTTGCAACTGTTTCAAACACTATACTCCAGATCAGACACACACGGTTCAATAAAGAACAGAAAAGGCAGATATCACTGTGAAGAACCCTACCCTGTTGGTCGGGTTCGGCGTTGCGGGACACGATGGCGCTGATGGCGGGGAAGGTGATGCTGGACATGGCCGCCACCGCGCCAGCCGCCCACATCATCCTGCAGAGAACACGGCCCAGAGTCACACGACACACTGCGAGATGGTTGTTCCCCTCAACTTTACCCCCAAAAAAAACACTGCTTTCTGAACCTAGATTTTACCTCAGGTACCACCACTGCTAATTCTTAATTAAATAAAGAATTAGATTAGTTTGATTCTTAAAGGATTTCTTTGAACACAGCAGATTTAGCAGTAGAACGATGTGTGATAACCCAAAGGAACCAGAAGGCACAATAATCCCCAGGAACAAAGTTAGGTTTTCATCCATGTGTGATAAGAAAGACACTAACAAACATCACTTATTTTTGTTTCCACATTTGTGTTTTAAAAATGCCATTTGAATTGCTTTTATGCATGATTACATGCAATTGACAGACATTGTTGATCTTGGCAGGTATCAGTTTATTATGTTATGTTATGCTTATGAATAGCAGTGGCATGGCCAATCTACTCACTGTACGTTGCACATGTTAAAATGAAAACATGAATATATGAACCTGTGTATTATTTGAATATCTTAGTATTGAATGCAAAATAAAAAGGTACATGTATAAATGGCACTATAGGACCAGTTTAAAATAAAACACAATTTTAGAAACCCCTGTCCTAGACTATAGACGTCTTCTACATTAAAAGAGGCGGTTGGTTCAGTTTCAGCCCTTGGGTTGTTGTTGTTGTTGTTTTCCTTCCTTCAAACCACACCCACGCCCTTACAGTTTAAAGTGCCCTTGACTAAATTTGCATAGCAAGTCTCATTAGTGATTTCATTCACACAGCCAGTGACTCAATGGAAGGGTTTCGCTGCTCTCCTTGGTGGCGTGTGTGCGCAGGTGTGAGTACTGACCAGTGCTGGGAGCCGAAGCCGTACCAGGCCAACTGGAGGATTTGGAAGCCCAGGCCCAGCAGGATAGTGTTTTTGTTCCCTATGGAGCGCATTAACATCCCCAGGACCACCGTCTAGGGAAAGGGAACGCTCACAATTTATTCTGCAGTCCCTCACAGAACACAAGTCCCTATTCTTGATCAGGCATTTTCTGATAATATAATTATATTATTATTATTATATTAAAATCAAATCACATGACAACTATGCCTGAAAGAACTGCGACTTAGGAACTAATATACACAGAACATTTTAAGACAAAATGTTATGTGTTTACACTTCATAGAACTATAATGTTCCCTAAAACGCCTAACCAATCACATACATTCACATTTGTATTATACATTATGATAAATAAAAAGCTCTTTAATTAAACCTCTAGATACCCCAATTTTACTTAAATGTACACAAATACAATGCATTCTCTCAAATACATGCAATAAAGTGACAAGTGACCTATCCGGGTACCTGAGCCAAGATGGAGAGTATCCCGACCACCGCAATGAAGGCAGCCACTGTCTCAGGGGTAAAGCGTATCACCTGGGGGGCGACACAGCATTCACACCACAGGTCAGTGAATCGCTCGAGGGGAAACAATCCAAGCGGTTGACAAGAGCGGGCCAATGTCCAAAACACACAGAGGCGGTCTGGCTATCTGAACGGCTCGTAAACACCAAGATATCCGAAGAATGACAAACAAAAAATGAATATCCACATTTTGACTCGCCGGTTTCTAAATGACAGGGCTACACAGACGGCTTGGTCGCGAAACTTGGACAATCTGTATCTCTACTTCTTTGAGTTTACTGTTGTAGCACTACGTTAGACATCGTTGGTGGGTAGAGCTAGCCTGGAGTTGACATTAAGTGAACGGTGGTGGTGAACCACAGAATGCCTTCATGGCGGCCGGGTGGGTACAGCAGAGCAAAGGACACAAAGTTAAATATAGCTTGTGGAAGCCCCAAACACGCCCTTCAAAACAGAATCAGAAACGCCAACGGGATAGCCCAGCGTCGCTGGAATAACAACAGCGCCGCTGGGCCTCGCAGTGTTTTCGTCTGAATTGATAGAAACATCGGCGACAGCACCTGCCGCAAGGCGGTGTTTACTATTGATCTGACAGTGTAGAAGGCTGGGATTGAAAAAGGGAGAAGAGGGGGAGTTGAGGGTAGTCGGGTAGGGAGATGCACCCAGGGACCTCAATGCGTCCATTTTATTTTGCTAAATAGGTCGCACAGGAGAAGCACAAGGTAGTCTGAGAGCGCGAGTGTCAGACTGGCCCAACAGGTTCTCCCGAAGGCGGTGGGGAGACAAAGTGAGAAAGGAGCTGTTAAAACAACAACAGCGTTCCTTTATAATACCAGTTTAGACAAGGAGCAGGTCACCCTGCCGTCAGTTTATCTTAAGGCATTTAACTGCCAAAACCCAAGCCCACCCCCCGTCTCCCCCTCCCCCACCCCCCCCTCCCCCTCCCCCACCCCCCACCCCCCCTTCCAATTCATCCTCCGTGTCTTGAATCCCATGACGGACCTCTGAAGTGTGACTGGCTGCTGATTTGAAAATGTCATTGACTATTTGGCAATAGATTTGTTTCTGCTGAAGCCTCTAATAGGGGTCTACTTATCTAACCAAAAATATGGGCGAAAAAGACAATGGGAACTTACAAAAAGCACCGGGCTCAGCATGACTTATTTTTCCAATCTTGTTGAGGAATGGTTGAGTGTGTGTAATCAATTTCCGTTTCAGGACAACACCCGAGATGGCTGGATTTTGAAGGCGTTGTGAATACAAAAATATATTTAAACACCCCACCCCCTTTGTCTGAGCTTTGATACATTGCTTACCACTGCATCAAGCTGGGACACTATGGACCACAGCTTTAACCAGCTTTTAGAAAGAGTGAGCGAGTGAGTGTTTACCTGTCTGAGATAGAGGAAGAAGCTGGAGTACTGGCCAGCCTCTGGGAGGTAGGAGAGGAACACGGTGATGCAGATGAGCAGTACTGTGGAGTCCTGGCCCACCTTACGCAGAGACTGATGGCAAAACAAACACAGAACAGGTTGCATTAATACACTTTTAAAAGCATAATGTGGGGCAGAAATCCTGTGTATTGGACGACATGGGTTCATCTGAATAGTATACGTTTTTTTCTCATCAATTGATTTCTGTAAGCCCTCAGCTCCCATCAGCGTGGCGCCCAGCGAGTGCTCCATCAACCTTTAGGCTGGAACACCCCACCACCCCAATCGATGGAGGATCCACAGCCAGACACGGTGGCTCCGTCCAAACCAACAAACCACTGAGCTTAAGGCCCAATCCCATTTCTACCCCTTACCCCTCCTCCTTGTTGTTTTGAAGGGGGAAGGGGAAGGCGTAAGGGGTAGAAATGGGATTGGGCCTTAATTCTCGATGTCGAACCCTTCCCCTCATAAATTATGACGTTATCGTTGTGACGCTCGTTGTGAAGCACAAATAACGGCAAGGTGACACAACGCCTATGGTTGACACAGCACTTTCGGCTAAGCCTGGGTCTAGAAAGCAAAAAAACAGCCCGTAGAATAAAGGGCTGATTATGGTCCCACGTTCACGCAACGCAAGGGGGTTACGGACCCGTTACGTCCCTCCTTGCGTCCACCGCAAGGGCCTGACGATGTGCGCCTCCCAAATATTGTAACCTTCCGTCGAGGCGACGCAGCAGCCGGGGCTGTGATTGGTCCACACACCGAAACCCGACACAGAACCAAAACAGGTTGACGACTAATCAGCCCTCAAGTTGTACTGGATGTTGCACCATGGCCGTATGCACCTCAAACTGAGACTCGCTAGACCCAGCCAAAAGTCGCTGTATTGTGCCTCATCATAATGTTTATTATGCAGCACATCACGCTAAAAAGACAGGACTGGAAAGGGCTGACGGTTCTCCATTCTTGGAATGTTGGACTATAAACCTCTGGCTGAGGGAGTAGAGAAATACCCATCAGCCATTGGCCAGAGTTGAACTCCGCCAAGACATGACAATAGCGGTCACTCCAGGGACAGCTCTCTGGAATCCGAGTGTGTGCGTGTCAATTGTACTACACCAGAGAGAAAAATGTCCTGCTATGCTTGTTCCACTGAATATGCACTGAGCCAACCACTCACTACTTGAACCGCTCAGTAAGAGGAGCTTATTGCCCATACTAGACTCAGAAGAAACAGTCCTCTGCTATTTGAAAATCTAATCCAGTCCTCCTCTCTAAAGTACCCCTTTTCTATGCTTTAACCGGAAAACGAAACACAGAGAGGGGGGGTTCCTCACAGCGAAAGGGTCCGCCTGCTCCCAGGAGATGGGGGCTCCCCACGAGGCCGGCCTCATCTTCTCAGGGAGAGACTCTGGCACGGCCACCAAGATGAAGCAGATGTCCAGCAGGGCGATGGCCGTGGCCAGGATCACAACCAGGGTGTCGCCGTAGGTCACGGACAGGTAGGCCCCGATGGCAGGGCTGGTCACGAGGCTGGCTGCAAAGGTGGCAGACACCTGGAGAGGACAGATGGGGATGGTAGAGGGTGGAGGGGGATGGGGGGGAAGAGAAGGAAGCACGGAGTTAGGGTTACTGGATGAGTCAGAAGGAAGCTACCGGTACCTTTCTGTGTTCCACCGTGAGCAGTGTTATTTTGCAATAAGGTGTGTGTGTGTATGTAATCCAAGCAATCAATTAATGATGATTACCCAGGCTACTACCCGTCCATTAAGTCAATCCCTTCACCTGGGAACACAAAAGGCCTCCTTACCAAACCGTAAGCCGTGCTCCTCTCGTGCTCCTGCGTGATGTCGGCCACGTACGCAAAGATGACGGAGAAAGTGACGGCGAAGACGCCTGACATGGAGATCACCGCAAAATACCACCTGAGGGAGGCAGAGCAGCATTTAGCCACAGAGCCGTAGATTAGAGGGACGACGGGTCAAAGGGGACATGCAAAGACCTGAGAGAGGCAACACATTGTCTGCCTCTCGATGACTTCGGTTTGCCAGAGCTCACACCTGCTCACCACCGTCCCGACATACGTTTTTCATTCAACACGTGGAGCCGAGGGTGCTAGACATATGCCTTATCATTTCCATTTGATTAATGTATGCATTATAGCGATTTGACTGGCGGAACATCCTGCTATGACTCCTACACTCACACATGTGCCAGCCAGACCATTTGTTGGGTGGAGCGATTCAGCAGTTGAGGAATGCTTCTAAATGGCATGCATCAGTGTATGCCAAAAGTGTACCGCGGGCAATGGCTGCCTTCGCAAGAGAGATCAGATAACCGCCGAAAACGTATATTCTGACTGACGTCAGCAGCCCCTGGCTTGCTCTTGGGCGGGTGCACGCTCACCATGGGCTGATCTTCATGAGCGGGATGGGGGCGCACGTGAAGAAGACGGTGAGCAGCAGGAAGGACTTTCGGCCCCACACGTCCGACAGCGCCCCGATCAGAGGAGCGCTGAGAAACGATAACAGTCCCTGTGAGGAGAGGCACAGAGGAGAAGAGAGTGAGGAAACCATATGGAGAAAAGAAGAAGGCACGCATTTTGGGAGCGTTTCAGAGAATACGAAAGAGAAAGCATACAATGAAACTAAAGTAATGGGGCGGAGCATTGAATTATGATGAACTGTTACTTTCAGATTCAAGTACATCAGGAATATAATCGAATTACAATGCAAATTAGAACAAATCTATTTGAGGTCTTTTATTAATCACTGCTGCCCACATTCAGTTGGAAGGCTATTTGGCAGATGCCCTGGTTATAACATTTCATCACTTGTGTAGGTTTGGATCCTATTCAACAATTTGTCAACAAGTATGAACTGCTTGAGATACTCATCAGGCAAAATACACACATTTAAGCCAAAAGACCCTTGACGTCCCACATTGGGTCATGGTTATCATGAAGGTTACAAATGCACTGATTAAAATAAGGATTTACCTCTGGAAGCCAAGATAAAAGGACAGGAAAATGGAGTACAAAATAACAGTTGGGGTGTCGGCCGGTGCCAACTCTTACCTTGACTCCATGAATCAGCCCATTCATCAGGAATGTGTGCTGGGGGAATGTCTGGCGCAATACCTGGGGAGACAACATGCAACATTAATAACGCTGCAAAACTGCTTCAGCCACAAGAGGCAATCGCATGAGTCAAACAATGACCTGTGCTCAATGGTTGGCTTCCAAATGTTAGTCCAACCGGGGATGAGCAAACGGATCAGGGAGGCCTGACCGCAATGTCAACAGATGCAAGAACAGCAAAAGATGCCCTTGGGCCAGTTATATCATGAGAGCTAGAGAGATGCATGAATAGATAACAATTGATTTGGAGCGTTGATCAGGTTCCAGCACACTATTAGGTAGGAGCAAGAACAAATATAAGAACAATTGAGTTGATCTGATTCAGAGTATTGATGTGAGAAGAAGTGTATCAATCTCAATTTATCCTGGTAATCCATAACTTCGAATAATACATGGAATGGAATAAAATACCAGACAGAGACAGGCAGACAGACACCCTTGTAGCCAGGGTATCTCTTATCAAGATGTGTTAATACAAGGCCTCCCGTAGCAGTGGCTGGGAAGGATTCAATACAAAGAGAGATGTGGGGGAGGGTGACTGAGTGAGTGGTGGCTCATTCACTGTCACTTTATCAAATGGATTTCTGTTTTGGTGCACACACCAAATTTCCCTATGGACCATCTTGTCGAATGGCACAGAGTGCATCAATTCGATCAATCGCATTTAGCTTGGGTAACAACGGTTAACCCGGGCACTGGGACTTCTCTGGACCTTTCCCCAGTCTTCTCCTCCACTGATGCCATTAACAATGGAGCCGTTATCCTGGACTAACCACCAAGCTCCCCCTCCACCTAAACAACCATTAACAACTACGCACTTTACCATGGCTGTGTAACCGAGCACATAGAGTCTGCATGACAATAAGGAAGAGGTCAAATTCAATCTCTGTTAAAACTAGAAATACAGGTGCTTGGGGACATCCATGATCTTCTTTCATCGATTAATGGAGTAAAGAGACAGAACTATGAAGTATGATTGTTTTAAAAGCCCAGATAGGCAGCCTCAGACGAAGCCTGAGTGAGATCGCTCGATAACAGGTGTCGATTCTGAAGAGCTGTGACCTTGAGCAAAAGATTGCCTGGTGAAATGGCTGAAAATTAGTGTAGGGAGACAGTTTCAGCAAAGAGCTTAAAACCTCAAAGCAGTTTTAAGCTCAAAGTCCATCTCCCTGGAGAGTACATGGAGCTCATGTTGGCCATTGACCTAGGATGTACAAACACAAACATGAACAAAACAAAATGTGTCTGTCACGGGGTTTAGGGCAGAAGGAACCAATCATCACGCACGCGGTAGTAGGAAGTGGTTTAGGCGAGAACCGACATTGTTGTTAACAAATGAAGGGATGTTCTCAATGAGGGCAGTGAAGCAGCCTCTCTAATGTGCTGCCATGCTCTAATTATCCAAAAATGATGCAACTAGTAAAACATGGAAAACAAACATCCACTAGTAATTAGCATCAATATAACCGTCACTTTCTAATAACTGTATGCCATAAGGTTATGGTCTTTGAATGTTTGCTTATCATTTTGTGGTGATAACAAATGCTAGGTTTTAATGTAAGAATGTAGCCATCTTATTTTCTTCTACCATCGAAAGATGGGTGGAAATCTTTTAAATGAGATTGAAATTAACACAATAACCACTTTGTTTCCAACTCTGAAAGAAATGCTTCAAATTAGAATAAAATTAAAATGTGAGTAAATAATTTTATTTTCACATCAGGATTTTCCCCCTGGTAACTCAACAGCCTCAGGGGAAAAGCTGACACTTCTGGGCCTGCCTACAGAATCGCCCTACACAGTCAGTTCTGTGCACTGTGGACCAAGTGGAGCGTCTGGTCTACGGCATGTTCTGACAACACAGACCACTGAGCCCCTGATAAGCCATCTCAACAAAGGGCCGGTGCTCAGACAAAGCATTGTTTGATACCCTTTTCATATTTCCCAGTCCATTAACGCCAAGCAAAGCATCAGCCAGTGCACACACACACACACACACACACACACACACACGCAGATACATAGACAACAAGAGTGCGTCATAGGGGTGCCCACCCCCTTTTGATTAGCAATTCAATTATTTATGACGAGCAGTGCTGGGTGCCTGTGATTTCCCGTCAATGGGAAATGTTCCTTTACCGATAGGTCTTAGGTTTGTGAATACATCAGAAAAGATAAATGTCAATGTCAGGAGTGTAGATTGTATAAGGACAGGCTCACCGTGAGCATTGGGGTGGTGAGGAGACCCCAGGCGAAGAACTCCAGAAAGATGACGACCACGGCATGGTAAACACTGGGCTCACCAATTCCCTGGGGCTGGAAGGGAGACAGTTAGAGACAGGCGTTACCAGAGAGGCGAATACACTCACCACACAAAGTAAACACTAGCTCAACGCTAATGGTTCATTTAAATATGTGTGCATAGTAGGAAGACACAACCCCCATGGCTTAACATGAGTCAACTACCAGAGAAGACAAAGAAGATACTCTTTGAACCGTTAATGCTGTCCTACTAAGGGGACCCTGTTTATGTTCATAATTTAAATGTAATGATCTAACAGTGGTTAAGTTGGGCAGAAGCTGGTACAATTCAATGAAATCCAATATCAATACATTTGACAGGGAGGAACATTTTATCAAGCTAATGATACTAGTACTACTTATTACTTTTTTCACACAGAAATCCCTGCCCGAGTGCTGCAAGCACCTTCTTAAAACGGTTCTTGGTATTACAATTACTCATTCTACACCGTGCGGCAAACACACAGAAAGTACATCACGCGAAAACCACCCCTACACCACAATTGACCAATGCTGATATAAAGAGTCAAAAAAACATATCCACTTCCATTACTAAATTATGCGAAATGCCGGTATAAATCTGGGTCAATGATGACACTCAAACAGAACCTTCCCTCAAGAGGATATGTCATTACACAGTGATAGAATGAACTGATTGCACATCAGGAGAGTGATGTGAGTAAGTGTATGGTGAGCAGAAGCCTTGGCAGGAAGCCGTTTTACATGTGACAACACAGTTTATAAAGTAGGCCAGAATCTGCTCAAGGAATATACTACAAACCAGTCCTATTCCAGGTGGTTCATTATTATCCCCATGGCGTCTGGTACAGAGCATTATGGGAGAACAGACCACAGCCATGGGTGTGACAGCCTATATAGGGATACGTTACCACTAGAGGTTTTCCAATTCAAAGCCAACCCTCCCGGCCCCAACTATTTCAGTTCCTAATGTGATCACGCCACCTGCTTCACGGCAAAATGAGGAACAAATACACATGTCACTTCCTCATTGTTGCAGCACAATTAATGGATACACGTAAAAAAAATAATATATATATAGTTGAAAATTATGGTTCCACCTAAGTAATATAGGGAGACAGCAGCCATGTCAGTGCAGGTGCCCGGTTTTAACAGGTTACATCATGTCAGGTGTTTAACCTGAATCGCAGCTACCATTGGTCACTGGTTTAGTGGTCTGTCAAAAAGCATACCCGAGTTGTTAAAAAAAATAAACGTCTTAAATGTGTGAATTCTAGCCTTTACTTTTCGGACCATCACTTCTAGTAGAGCCGGATGGTATCTTATGTCGAACCCTGGCCTAGACATCTGAAGTGAACGTTATAGCAGCTGTTTACAAGATTAGATTAGGGCGGCTCGTATTTGTTCTTAATAAACGTTAGCTATCAACATACTGACTTAAACTCAACCTAAAAACGATACACACCTACACCCCTTACCAATGGGCTTAGGTCTCGACTAACCTGTGAAAACACTAAACCACACGCCTGGCCGGATGCGTTCATATTTCAATGTTTTGTCATTCAACAAGCCAACGGGTGGCTTGTTTAAAGGTTGAAATGTGGATTTTATCGACTATTTCGTGTAACATGGTTGCTGGAAACTTGTCCAACAAAGCTGCATATTCTCCATGCAATACTCGTCCCTCTCATTCCAGAAGCGAGGTAGCCAGCTAATATACATATATATAACATAAAAAATAACTAGTAACGATCAGTGGTCCGTGCAGCTCAAGAGTTGGGTTAAGTTTGGTTAGTGTTGAACGGTTCATCCACTTGATGTAACTTACGAGGACATATTTGAAATCACCTCATGCTGACAAGTGCTAATGTAACCTGAAGAACCTAGTCTCAACACCCCTGGACACAAACACATGGATGTTGACCAACGCCAACAAGTGCATGTTGAATTTACGCTTTCGGGCCGTGTTTATATTAACCATCTAGGCGAGAGTATGAAATGTATACACGGTAGGTACCGTGTGTACAGTTCTAGCTAGCGTCCCTTCAGTGAAGCTGACGTGTAAACGCTCGACGTCGGGCTAGCATCGCAGCTAGCATCAGAGCTAGGTACAGTAGCTAGGTGGATGCTCCTCCGCCGAGCTAACGGTCAACAAGCTCTGGCCTTATACATGAATAAAGCAACAACACAAACACACACATAATGCAGTGCAGTGGGGCTTCACCTCGGACTGTCAAGTTGGCTAACTTTGAATCACTGAAGGCAAATTTATTGAACTGACAGGCAAACGAGGAAAAATAAATATTTAACTCACGCTGCCTCCATCTTTTATTATAATTTTCTTTGCAAGAAGAATGCTGCGGTTCAGCCGCTTTTTCTTCTTTTTCTCCCCCGTCATAATTAACTTATGTCCATTCTTGGGGTTAGCGGGTCATCGTTGTATGTATCAGAATGACTAATATATATGTTGTTGATTTGTAATCTCGCCACCTCGCTATTTAGCTCCAGCCAGTAGCGAACCAACTAAATGATTTCCTATCCCCACCTCACTTTGGGCTGTCTTCCTGTACTACACATTAACCCGCCCCTCGGCACAGTATCTACCATGGATTGGTTGATACGAATAGAAGGAAATTGGGTTTATTCGTTTGATTGGTCAAGCACAACTCTTGTGCCATTCATCAGAAATGTTTTCCCCTCATATCAACACCAGTTCTATACAGAACAAAAGGACAAAAATGTTAAATGGTAACATACAATCAACAGTGAGCTCACTGAACCGAGTTATTATACAGATTTAAGGGCCGTGTAATACTGGGTAATAGGAGGCATTTTCTAAATGGTAGACACATTTTCTGGTCAAAATATTAAAATATGAATTCTACACTTATGTTATTAGCTTAATCAATTATAATAATAATGAGTTTTTATGTAAAAGCCAAGATGTACCTTTGCTAATGTTGAGATGCAAATAAGGCAATTTGGCAAGACTATGACAGGGGACAAAACATTTTGCTTAGAAAATCTACAAATATTTTTGACAAAACGTGCACAGACATGAAGAAAGAATAATTATCTCTGACAATGACAACAGATACATCAATGAATTGTGTCCGAAAAGGCCAAAGCTGTTTCCTTTACAGGTCATTTATTCCACATTAAACACGGAGAAATATAAAACATTAAGTCTAAAATATAATATTACACACTAGAATACATCGTTAACTTTCTCCTGTGCATGGCTTAAGCTGTTAAGATGTAATATTAAAGGGATGCCATGTAATTCTCCCTACGTAGTTTGATGACATCATGAAGTAGCATCGGATCCTGGGAATTGCCGTCTCCACCAAATCGATTGCCTTCACCACCTTCGCCGGTGGAAATCGATCTGACATGCATATAGATTCAGTGAACATTGTGTAGATTCAGTGAGTGAACAATGTGTTATATGTAGAAACTATTGCGGAGATAGTTTCTTCAAAAAGCATCCAAAACACGGCCACGATTACTATTATATTTAGACCGTGTGTATTAATTGAAGTTATTTTCATTTTTTCATTTTTCGTTAACTCCGGATTGATTATGTTATAATTATATATAATATACAATTATATAGGCTATAATTCGGCAGCCGTCTTCTCTACGGGGAAAAATCCAACAACAACCGTCCTATCCCACATGATCATGTTTTGATTCAGAGAGCTTCACAGACGATCCGTTGTCAATGTGTTGGAGGGAGGGGGAGAGGAGGATATCAATGTTTTGCGCAGTTCTCCAAAGAAATAACATTTGACCCATTTAAAATAGTAAAAAAAAACAGTGAAAAGGTGAATGGTGTCATTCTCTTGGATTGATAAAAAAGTAAATGCTAAAAGGTTAATACCCGAGACATATACCCAAGTAAAGTCTAGCAAATCGTAGTCAATTCAATAGATATTTAAAGGATCACATTAATTTAAGTCTCTACTCAATTACCGTTTTCCCCATTGACATGCAGCCTCACCAGAGTTTACATTATTTGCATAATTTGGGATATTGGAAGTCAAAACTAGACAACATATAACAGTATCAGTTGTAGGTATTTTAATGCAGAAATGTTACATATTGCATCTTTAAATTTGCCAATTCCCCATACCAACTCGAATTGAAAAGGTGGTAGTTCCAAATGTGGAAAGCATAAAAAAAGGACACGTACATTTTCATATTGCCTGGTCGTTAACGTTATTATATGCATACAATAACCATGTTACCATAGATATTTAAAACACTGAAGAAAAAGTTTACAAAATCTCCCATCATATAGGCCTACACAAAAAGAGTTGCGGGACTAAATCCCCAGCAGCTTCCATCATGAAAGATCGGATCGGCAGGAGAGAGCAGAGAATCCACAGTTCTTGTTCTCTTGTTGCAGTAACACAGCTCTTGTAATTCTCTTGCTACAAATGCTGCTCCGTCTTATATCCCAGGGCACTGTTCAGAGTGTTCCTTGTCTGCGTTATCCGTGTCTTCGTCTATAAAAGGGATGTCCAGGCCATCTAAATTCCCATTGATCTTCTTCCCTTTGAGCTGGGGCCCTTTGGGAAGGGCGGGTACTACGGGGAGGGAGGGGCCGTCAGTCGGGGTGGGCTGTGAGGGGCCGGCCTGGTCAGCCGGTGGGTCTAGAGGTGGGGGTTCAGTCAGTGGCAGTGGAGGGGGCTCGTCGGTCCGACCCATCCTTTGCTTGACTCTTTCAGCCAGGTCTGGGGGTTTGGGGGGGCAGTCAGGCTTTTGGCTTGTCGTCGATTGCGCTCCAGAACATTTCCCTGGAAGTAAGATGAACCATAAGTGACAGTCAGTGCATCTGGTCTGGGCGTGTAACACGCACACGCACGCACGCGTGCGCACACGCACACGCACACACACACACAGACAGACACACGTCAGCGTGATATTGTCCGGCTTCTAGTGTGAAAGCAAAAGGGAAATGTGAAAGGGCCATACCTCTCTACTGACCTTCGGAGTCCAGGCTCCCCAGGCGGTCCGAGCCCAGGCTGTCTGAGCTCACGGACCACTGGTTGTCCAGGTTGTCGTCGGAGGTCTCCTGCTCCAGGTCGGGAAGCGTGCACGCCAGGTCCTCCCTGGAAGCACCGCACACACACGCACAGACACAGACACACGCACAGACACAGACACAGACACAAATATATTCAGAGCTGTAGTATTTCAGGTTCAAATTCCAAAAGTAAATTGTTAACAAAAGGTTACATTATTCAGATCCGATCAGACAGAACAAATTGGTTCCGTAAGGATGCAAAAAAAGGAAACTTTGTCTCACTTTTCCTCCTTGATGGACTTGATTCTCTCGATGAGGCTCTTCTCGTAGTCATTGTCAAAGTTGATCTGCTGCATAGCATCCTTTTCTGCATCTTTCTCAGCAATCTGAGGTAGGAACAGGGTAGGCGGCCGAGGGGTAGTTTTAAAGGGGACGTATTATACCACCAGGTGTGAGTGTGGTTAGCCTTTACAAGCCGCTTGAAAAATGTGCAGCTTCTGACATCACAGGTGGGCGTGTCCACCTAGATGTGTGCCGTCCCCTTTAACATCATTTGCAACCACGATTTATGCTCTACTCTGCGTGGGTATGCCCCCCTGACGGACCCTCACCGTGTTCTGCCTTTTCAGCTGGAGCTGGTGGATGGCCAGGGTCTCGGCGTACTCCAGCTCCTTGATGTTCTGCATCTTCTCGGTGTAGCGCCTGAACTGCTCCATGATGAGGACCTCCACACATCTGCAGATGATAACAGCCCACATGAGTCATCTAAAACGTCTGGTGCGGCAATATAAAAGGAATGGACTGTATTCCATCACTGAGATCGATATCGCTGTGGATCTGCAACGATGGGATTGTCCTTCCAACACCATGAGAATACTATGACTATGGGGGGGGATGAAGAGGAGGAGGACTCACTGGGTGGTTTTGTTCACATCCTTCATGCCGAGGAAGGGGTCGTCGGCGTCAGGGGAGCGCATGATGCAAGGGGCGAAAACGATGGCCAGGGACGAGGCCGTCATCCTGTTGTGCACCTCCTCCTTCGCCACTCTAAAGAGAGAGTCAGACACACATCGTCACGCGATGCAAACGACTTTCAGTGAGTTACGTTGCAGTATCTTTGCGCAAACCAACCAGAAAAATTCCCAGCGTCAGTCCACACGCAGGGCTGTGGTTTGTTTAGTGTTTGGCAATGCCACAAGACGAGATAAAGGAAGATATTGTTAAGATAAGGGCCTTTACTTGACAAGATGGAAGATCAGACGCTCCAGTGTGCTGTAATTCGACTCAGGGAGTTCATCAACCTTTTGGTAGATGGCTCTTATTCGCTCCGATTTCTCTGGCAACTCTGCAGGGAAACATATTTGTGAAAACATGATGATTAATATAAATGTTATAATTAAGGTTTTGCAGGTTTGAATTTGCATTGGATGATCCATAGGCAGTTGGATGCATAGGATGTTTTTGAGGAAATCTGTGTAGGAATAGGGAATGAGTAATGCTCCTGTCAACTATCGACCACTTCAGGCCTTCACGCCAGGGCACTTGATCAAACTCCTGACAGATGGCCTAATTAGGAAACAGCAGCTGCGTGTGACAGCACAGGGCACCTGCCAGGTTGGAGTCTTTATCACAAATCTCTCAAAGGAGAACTTAAAATAAAATGCACTCAGCATGTTCCCTTGGGTAAAGAACAGCATCACAGAAGACTAGGAGACAGGGTCTTGTTTCTGCAGAAGTGCACTTTTCAGACATATTTGTTTCTCCAGTAGTTCACTTCATCTCTTATCGGGGCTATGCTTGCGCCGTGAGAGGTCAAGTTCTCTGTATCTATAGCTTACTGCATAAAGGGAAGCCAAGTGTCTGAGAGTCATGAGAAGTGGCTGAGTGGGTGCCTGTGTTTCTCACTTCGGTTTAAATCAGTAATTAACCACATTGGTCAAAGATTACCTACCGGCCGCGTGCAGGAAGTCATTGTACAGGTTGAACGTCATGAGGGGTTCTGGGAGTTCCCTGAGCCACCGTTTGACCAGGCCTGTGATGGTGTGGATGGGGTAGTTTTCTAAAGATGCCGTCTCGGGATCTGAAAAACGAAGAATAAGCATCGAGCTTCAGATCTGTAGGACTAGCTCGTCCAAGGACAGAAGTGTCCCTTTAACAAGCACCACAGCCCACTTCCACCACACCAGATAAATGATACATGCATAACAGGAGAAAGTTTCATAATTGAAGTAGGTACTCTGAAACGTCTCGATCAGTTATAGTTCTGTAGGATTGCATTACCCTCTTCGATAAATGTGAGCACTTCAACCTTGTATTCAGGCAATCATGTCGTCTACTATTTTCTTACTCAACAAAGTAAAACATGCATTCAAGCGGATGCCCCTCATTCCCCCATGAGCTGTGGTCCTTGAGGAAGCTCTAGACTTGGGGAATCGTATCCCCCCTCCCCAAACGGGCAAATCTGTGTTCTAACCTACGGGCTGAACAGAACTCTGATCTAGGCCCAGTCTCACTTGTCTCCAGTATCTGATGCAGCTCCCTGGCGCGGCACGCCGAGCCGGACTTGCGGTAGATGCCCTCGGTGTCCAGGCCGTTCATCTCCACGTACACCAGGAGCATCTCCAGCACCTGGGGTACCGGCTGGGCGGGGCTGGAGAGCACGCTCACGTCCACCCCGAAGTGAAGGGAGCCGGACGTGCTGCTGTCCTGATGCACCCCGCACACAGAGACACACAGCGTGGGACGTAAAGATAAATGTGGTCCATGTTCAAGGATAGAATGCACATAGACTGAATGAGTGCATACACATATGTACACTTAGGAAGAAGATTCTTTCTTTTTCATTGTTATGTCCTAGGTTAGGAATCGGATACCTTCTTTGAACCAATGAAGGTTTTCCCCTTCTGATATTATCGGGCAATGCATGCCGCGCCCCATAAAACGCTAATCGCTATTTTCAGCCCTTGTCGAGAGTGACCTCGCACAATACTCTTTAATACAAAACAGTTTATACATTTTAGTTTCTCTTCCAAAGTTACCCTCCATTCTGTTCCATTTGTGCAAACCGGTTAACATTTCCTGTCCTATTACCCAATACAAACTCATTACGAAGACTTGGAAAGATGGATCAACAGGCTGATATTTACTTAAAATCAAGTAGTACATGTCTAGGGCATTGCAAACAAGTCCTGAGTCTTTTGTAACTTCATATCTTTTGGAAACTCCAAAACCCGGAGAATATAAGAAAAATGCAAATGCATCAAAAAGGTGACTAGATAGAAGCAGCTTCTGCAATATTCAATACCATCTACATACCTTCCTTGCACAGCGTGTCAAGCAGTCTGTGATGATTTTGGCCAGGCATTTCTTGTGGCATATTAATTTGCAAGCTGAAACAAAAACATGACGTTACATCTATTGAGCAGACTTTTGTCCAGTGCAACATTATAATTTTTTTAATTATTTATTTAATGTCTGCGTAACAATAGAGCGCAAGGCTTCCTGGAGACCTGTGTGGTGCATTTCATATACAATCGCACATTCAAATGCTCACATACAATAACGGTACTAAAAACACACCACAAATTTGGCATGAGTCGTTACTCGTTACTATGGGGATAACACGCCCTCCACTTTCCTAAAACTTAAGACCCAAAACGTATTTTATTCCATCTCGTAGTGTTTAATTCCAGCTGTAACAGTGGGTTCACTGGCCCCTTTAAATACAAGGTCTCCAATCTACAGCTCCTTACCACTACACATGTAGGCCTTCTCCATCCCCCAGATGTAGGAACCACACAGGTCACATGACTGCATGATGTTGACCTGGTAGGTGCTGAACATGTGATCCAGAGGGTTCTCCATCTTTAGGGAGAAGGGGTATACGTCAGGGTCGTTAACAGGGCTGAGATCCTGGAACACCATTCCTAATAATAAGGGGATCACATCAGAAACTTACACATTTTTCCTTTTTTCTCCTCTTTTTGGTTTTCTTGTTGGCAAGGAAGACAAACAAAATTGTACAATTAGGTAATCTTTTCTATTCAAAATGTGAATAATATTGAAGTGAGGAACCTATCATGTTTCTAAACATATATACATCCCCTGTGTAATAATAATTATCGATGATTATAAATAGAATAATTTGTAGGGAATCATATGATTTCAAAATATATCGTTATATTGTTCAGGGCTAACAATCAATAACCAGCCCCTGACACCTGTCTGTCACCTACCTTGACCGGTTCGGCCTCCTCCTGTTTGACCAGACCCCTGATGAAGCCGTCCAGCATGGACTGGAACAGGTTGACCACCAGCGTCACCTCCGACAACCGGTGGGGGCTGGCCAGTCGGTTCACCTTGTTGTGGTAACCTTTCAGCAGGTCTATGTAGCTGACCTGGGGCTTCTGTTCAAAATGAGCCAAATATTGGATTTATTACCAAGTACATTTTATGATTGTTTATTGATTTCTTTAAAACGGAACCAGACACGATAATCCAGCTGTTTCCAGTTACCACAGAACCTACAAATATATTCGACTTCAACGACAATTAAACCTTTGGTGTTTGGTTCCTCCGAAAAGCAAGTAAAAAATGGTCTTGACATAACCCCTTAGACGAGCACATTGAGAGACGTAGCGGTTAGCTAGAGCTACATTGTCCGCGTCCAGTGAGCTAACTCACCGGGTAAGCGTACATGCACTTTATAATGACTCTGAACTCCGAGGTGGCCGAGAGGAAGATGCTCTCTGTAGCGGACAGATCTTTTATCCTTGCGTTCAGCTCCATCACCTACACATCCAAACAAGAAAGTTAGACTATACAGCTAAAAATATAACATTCAGTTAATGACATGGGCCGGACTTCCAAATCAAACATCGTTTGTTGACTCCTTTTGTATCTTGCATTCCTTTCCTAAGAAAACTGCCTTCATATTATATATTCCATTTAATACTTTGGAATGTTCGACATGTTTGCATGAAAAACTCACATTAATGAGTTGATTAATATAATGAATATAATGCAGATTAGTATATGCTACACGACAACCTCCTAACTGCATGTTCACACCAAAAGCTATAAAGCGTTTTGAGCAATAAACGCCCGTTCACTTTCTATTAGACATGCGCGATAAAGCGATAGCAACGATAAAGCGCTTTGTTTTGCTAATAAAAATTATTAGCTATCTAGTTTATTTTTGGAGTATTCCTGTGTAGTATATACTAATATATATATATATAGTATACCATACAATTAACAATTATTCACCTCAGCCTCACCTCTTTTGCGAATAATGGTTAATTATAGTGAGTTATAAACAAATATTCAAACCACTCAATGCTGTTGTCCAACGGATATTTTTTTATGGTTTGTGAATTAAACAACCTCCAACCCGCCCTCACCTGACTGCCCAGGAATTCGTCCAGGTGCCGCAGCTCTTTGCTGTTGGCCACATCTCGGTCCAGGGCGGCTTTCAGCTGCTTGCCGCGTGTGGCCCGGCTGATCAGGATGCTGGGGTTGCTGACTCTGAAGCTGTCCTGGCCGGGCCTGGGTTGCGGCTGTTTGGAGGAGGCGGCCAGTGCGGCTGGAGATTCTAACGACATTAATGGAAAAAGACTAATCGTTGGGTCTTGTAGCATTAAAAGCAAACAATAAGTAACCACTGTATTTGCTCTTTTGTTCTCCAGTTTCCTATTCACTAATATTACCCATTCTACCAGTTAAGTAATTCAGGAGTGTTTGCATTTGTAGCTTGTGTCACAGGGCTGGACCAGGTGTTTTTTTTAAACCACTAGTAGAAGTGGAGAGCATAGAAGATACCAACATTGCAAAATGTTGGGACTGTGGAACTGTTGAGGGACACATTGGCCTTTGTGCTAGATCAGCCTACCTTCTTTGTGGGCCTCGATCATTAGGGGAGCCTTCTTCCTCAAGATCTTGCTGAGAAACCAAGGCCTGGATGAAAAAAAAGAAAATACAGACTTCTCACACAAATTCCGCTCACAACTTCCTTATACACGATCGATACCGGTTGATACCGGCAAATGAACAGCAAGTAAGAACAGACCTTTCGGGGGTGGTCGGGTTTGAGCGGCTCAATCGGAGGGAACTCTCGTGGGTGCTTTTAGGAGGCAGGCTGTACCGGCTCCCGTCGGGTTCTGCTGATGACTGAACAAGGTAGAGAGAATTCAGGCTCCGGTCAAAGACATGCCTCCAAGGACCATCTCTCTGTGACAATAGTTTGATTCTGCTTGCAGTCACCAAAAGCCCAACGCCAAGCAGCATCGCGGCCCTCCAGCCCGGCCCCCCCATCTTCAGGGGGTACCCAACGTGTGTCGTACCCCGAAGCATCCCATAGTTCCCCAACCACCACAGGACCACATTGAAAGAAGCAAAGAGTCCAGCGAACGGCATAGATCTTGTACACTCTGGGTCTGCCGTTTGTTGTTATCATGCAAAGCTATTCTCTTCCCACAAAACTTTTTGCGAAACAAAGTAAAGAGAGTGATTACTGCTATGTTTATCATTACGATTTGCTGTCTTTAGAAACAACTCCCCAGTGTTAGTCTGAGTAAACTTGAAAATGGACAATTCGCTTTCCAATATTACATGTTTCACCTTAGTGATAAAAAATATCTGCATTGTGAAGGAGAATACGGCTAATGGCTACACGTACGTTAAAAATAAAAGAAATGGTTTACACCAGTTGTGACATCAAATACCTCAGAGGGTGTGGCGGCTTCTGTTTGAGTCAAATCCTCTAGAGAACTGGGGCCCTGACGCTGTACAGTTTGCAGGCATAACATGCATTCAATATAAACACAAAGAGCCAGAGACGAGCTGCGGCAAAGAGAAACGGCAATGTGTCTGGCGTTCATTCTTAGGCCAAAGCTCCGCTTTCTACCCCTTTCTTTCGGGGTTCCCAAGAAGCTCAGGGGGCTAAAGGGCGGACGGCAGGGCGTTGCATGCAAGGCCTGCGTGCAGAACGGGGCGCCGATGGGCGGGTCTGGGCGAGGGTACCTTGCCCTTGGCTCTGCTTCCCCAGACGTCACCACTACTAACCGAGCTCTTCATCCTAGGGCTGGTGGGGCTGATGGGAGGCAAGGGGTAGTGCCAGTACTCGCTCTCCCGGGAGCGCCGCAAGTTAAACATCACCCCGCTGCGCGCGTAGGCTAGGCGCCGCTTTCGCGTGGGCTTTTTGTTTTTCCGCACATTGCCCTGATTAGGACCGGGAGAGCGTGTGAGGTCAGAGAAACACTCACGCTAAACAAATCCCTCCCTCCCCCCAGCTCCCCCAGAAATATGAGGAATCCAAAAAGTTAGGAAATCTAAAGGGGAAATCTTGTAGGGTGATGTCCCAGGATCTTACCTTGTCACACTGACAGAAGGTAAGCCTTTGGTACAGACCCAATGAGGTATGACACAGAATACACAATTCCTTTTAAATCAAATCCAAACATCAAACCGCCATTAACACAATGTTAGAACCCCAAATCATATGAAATATACAAATGTTAAAAGCTCAGGTTAATATAGAATCAACAGAGAATCCCCTTAAAAAGGTGCTGTAGGTGAGATTTAAGAGCCATAAGTTGAACGTAACGCAATGTTAGAAATGGCATTGGCTCTCCATCTTGAATGGGGAATACATCTTGTCTGTCAATCAGAGGTTTGAAATGCAACACTTCTCAACGGCGGAGAAACGTAGAGAGGGAGCAGAGGACAATTGTTTTGTGGTTCAGTTTGAACAACTTTTTCCAAATAACTTGTGCTCTTTCGTCCTCTCTCTTTACCATTCTCGACTCTCACCTACAGCAGCTTTATGATGACGGGACTAAAAGGGACATAACCGACAGTAATTCAACTGTAAAATTGTCACGAACAAGTTTAATTGACAACCTCCATCCCTGGAAACATCGTTAAACATGTGCGGTGATTTGATGAAGTGTTAGGGAATGAGGGGTGTTAGTGTGAGGGGAAACGATGAGGCTACCTCCTGGGAAGAAGGCGAGCTATCAGAGCCGGACGAGTGTTTGAGTTTTGACAACTCATCCACAGACATGGACTTCCCCCTGGCCCTGGATGGCAGGGTCAAAGCACAGTCACGATTGGGATGAATCAGGAGTATGAATACAGGAATGCTGAGCATGATAAGAGATTTTACAAACATCGGCCTGATCTTAAAGCCAAAAACTCGAGTCTCATGCATTCCGATTTATAGCGATTTGGACAGCAGCCAAACAAACACATGAGAAACACGACTTATTTGAACCACAATGTAATCTGACCAAAGTGGACCTACTGGTAAGCTACTTTGGCCTTGGGAGTCAGTCTCTCTGGGCTGGACTCATCCGTCTTGTCGCCCTCGCTCCGCCTCTCCTTCCACTCTTTGCCCTTCACCTGGATGCTGTCCATGTTGGTGTAGCGCTGCAGGGAGATGGAGGAGGGGGAGGGGTCCAAGGTGTAGGGCCCTTGTCGGGGGTCCAGGGGGACGGAGAAGGGTCTGGTGAGGGCTGGAGGGGACGCCCGGCCCTCCTCTCTCCCCGTGCCTCCGGTCCTGTCACTAGGAGGAAGCCGGGGGGATTAAAGATGGCCCCGCCGATGATGCGGAGCAGGGGTCTCGATTTAATCCAAAGAGACTCACAATTAATTCAGATAGAGGTCATTAAAGGTTGTATCAGCTAGCTGCCCGCTCCATAAGCAGGCCGTCAAAACGTCTCTGTAGGCAGCCTATGCCCCGAGATAGTACACAAAAACTAATGGTGCTACAAACCACTCAAAAACCAAAATAAATAGTATTCCAACCAATCACCGACAAGGGGTGGGTGTTGTGGGGTTTTGCGCTGCGTTCATGATAGTTTTTACCGGATGCACGAAACATGGAATGGAGGGGCGAGCTGGCTGGTTTGTTTGGGATCTCGCTTTAAATACCAACAGAGGTGACGTCACCCAACATCGCTGATGCAACCTTTAAGGAGCAGATAGGGGTCTTTTTGATGATCCTTTCTAGGTCGTACGTGAGATGTAAACAACCATTGTGAAAAGCACTCACGATAGTTGTGTACACTACATCAACTCGTCAAATGCTCATGCGTCTACTTTTTTATTTACTTTTTTGTTTAACATGATTGAGAAAGATGTAACTGGTGCACCACGGTCACTGCGTGAATCTCTGCCCAGAGATTCTGCCAGTCATGGATGTGGACGTGGACAACAGAAACATGTACGTCCGAGCACATATCATGCACGGATCTGTTGAGATCTGCTCCTACATGCTAACAGGCTGAGACGGTTGTGAGCGGGCAGGGCCTTTTATTTAGAGACATTTAAATAAAAGAATTGTGTGGCAGGGGGGTGAGGCATCCGGCTAAGGGATTCCTCACAAGTAGGAAGTGAACATTGGAGATCCAACCAAGAAAAAAATGGGGATATTTTTTAATCCCCATGCATCCCCAGTGTGAACAGGGCCACGGTCTCATGTTTACCCGTCTCCCAGTCGCTCTGGGCTCCTGCAGGGGCTGCTATCCACCACATCCTGTCTGCGCAGCGCTCTCCTCTCCAGACTGGCAAAAAGGACACATCCGCAGTTTGCAGTTAGGAACATTAATGGAACTCACCCGTGACTACACCCATGTTATTATCATTAACCACACTAAACTGTAACATGTGTATCTGCGCCAATTTTTGCTCGATGGCTACTGCTGCAGTTATATCGTAAAATTCATCTTCTAAAGCTTATTTAATAATAATTAAATGAGCTTTACAAATAATTAAATTAACTTTAATAATAATTAAAATAGCTAATAATAATAATAATAATGATAATAATTACTGGTTTAGTACAAACAGTGGAAAAACAGAGGTCAATTCTCACAGCTGAGGATAACAACAACAAGCCTTGGTTCCTCCAAGACCTCAGGGGTCGAGGTGGGAGCCCTCAGAGTGTCATACCTCTGTCGTCCAGGACCGCTTTTGGAAATCTCTTCCCTGCTTCCCTCATCCTGACTCTCGGACTTCTGTAGGGAAGTGCGCCACGCTGTTTGGATGATTATAGCCGCCCGACCTTGGTTGTTTTCATAAAACTCACGCCAGCAGCGCTGAAAAACAGAAAGGCTCCGGGTGAACTCAAGCCTATTGATAAGCTCCCACTCGTGGTTTACTACTATTAACCGTTCACAGCCCGCCCAAACAGCCAGCAACCTGCTGTCTACAAAATGGACGGAGTATGACTATCGAACCATTGTCAGTGCTTTTTATATTCATGTTGACAACTCCAGCGACAGCAGGACCAAACAACTCAGTTTTATTCCGCAGAGTTTACGATCGACTCAGCTTGTGGCAGGACCCGCCCACTGCAAGGGGCACACACTGGATTTACTTATGTCCAAAGGTCTTAATATTTCTATGACAGTGGTCACTCAAAATATTCTGTGTTTAATTTGAGCAAAAACACCACTACTCTACACTACTATTTATGGACACATTCTCTGGATTGCCTGCGCTCACTTTGACCTCGGTCAGTGATCTTGTGGATAGTATCCACTCTAAAATAAATAAATATTATTGCTGCAATTGCACCCATGATGGTTAACACAATCTCAGGGGGAAAAAAATGCCCCATTCCGGAATTCCACAGCTGTTTAACTCTAAAAGCTGAACGCTGATGGAGAAAAACAAAATTCCTGGTACACAATGACCTTTATAAGGAAATACCTCTACAATTTGGAATTGAAAAAAGTAAGACTATTTTTTCCGACCTTGAATTTTTTTTTCAGGATTTCTGTACCACTTTCTGTTACCACTTTCTGTTAAAAGGCTGACTAACCCTCTAATGTAAGTAACTCCAAAATTGTCTTCATCCAGAAGAATCTTTAATAACTTCTTGCATCATTAATAACACATTCATAATAATAAAAATTGCTTCAGAACCAACATTAGTTCCGCCAATTTGTGTTTATTGGAACGCAAAGAAAATGTTAACGGCCCAAATTGGTTGCGGTTAATGAACTTAGCAATAACCCTTTGGTATGGACGTGAGCCAATAGAGAGGCAACAATAAGCAATGCGAGTGTTCTTCAGAAGCCACTCTGCCACTGACTGAATGCGGCTCTCTCGGCCTGTATACCTGTATGAGCAGGGCTGCGTCTTTCTTGTTCAGGAAGTGCATCCTTATAAGGCAGCATCGGAACCAGCGCTGCAGGATGACGACGGAGCGCATCACTTCCTTGTTGAGGGTCTCTTGGAGTCGCTGTCTTTGGCTCTCCTTCAGAAAGACCTGGTGGGAGAAAGGAATACATGAGACGGTATTTATCCCCTTCGCCAATGGCTGATATAAAGGATCCCTTGGTAACAGAAAAACACTACACATAATCCCCTGTTCAGAACATTAAGCTGCTGTAGGTAAGATTTGAGAGCTGTAGAGAGAGTACTATGTTCCTTTTCATAGCAAGATTTTGAAAAGGAACAACCCTTCCAATTTTGCTCCCTCCTTACGTTTCTCCGTCATTGAGAAGTGATGATTTCACACACTGGGATTGACAGGCAAGGTGGGTTCAGCTAATCATTCAGGGAGGAGATGCCCTGATTGGTCAGAACTGATCTTTGTGAGTGAGCTATAATCACAATAGTTTCGTACAAAGGCAGTGGTGCCTTCACACAGAGCTGATATTCTCGCAGCACTTCACTGATGAATGGCTGAAGGATGTCTTCACAAAAGAAACCTTAATTACATTAAAGCCAAGCTATTAAGTCATATTAATCACAATAAATGATTGCTACCTTGGTTTTTCCCATCTGGTAGGTACTCTGGTCGACGCCCATATTCTGGAAGAGCTTTGTGATATCTTCTGATGTTGCCGCAGCCCCCTTCGGCATCAATACCCAGAACTTCTTCACAAATTCCTTTGCCATCATTGAAAATGATAAATGTGACAGTTGTTATCAAGGTCATTTTTGGTCATTTGTATATATTTCGAAATGCGTTATTTTCAATGTTTGCATTGTTAAAGGACAATTCCGGTATTTTGAACATTGAGCCCCCTTTCTGGTTTGTTTAGGATGAAATAGAGTGGGTGACACCGAAATTTGAACTATTAGTCCTTTCTCGGGTATTTGGCTCATTTTGAATCGCTCCTGCCTGCTTCACAATGGTTGTCTGTGTGCATACACAAACCTGTCAACCCAGCAACCCTAAACGTTCGTTTTAAAAAATTTGCAAGTAACCGAGTGGTTAGTGGCATTCGTGAAGTTTAAAAAAAAAAATATCGGCGCAATATATGGTTTCTGTCGTGTTTTATTGCACATTTATCGCCAGTTGATTTCAGTTGGAAGACTCATTACTGCACGATGATATTACTCCGCCGAACCGGAAAGGTGGGCTGTTTACGTTGGTTTGAAGTCTTGTACCGTGAGCACCTCGGATTAGGGAAAATCACATAGAAAATCACTGAAAATGGATTATGAAAGGTGGCTTCTGGAGGACGCACTCGATTTCGACGGCAGAGGATATCGTTTTGAACCAGAATTCACCCAAGAGGAGCTACGTGAGATGGAGGCTAGGGCTACGGAGGCGCCTGAAGCTCCGGCTGAAGCGGTCCCCCCAGGATCACGGGCGGGTGGTGTGCCTGTGGGAAGTGCAGGCAGATGCCGACGGAAGTCGAAAGTAGGTGCTGCACGGAGTGGGACCTTGTGCGGAAGTTTATATGCGGTTGTGAGGTATCTGAAAAAATAGTTCAATTTAGCAACTAACACGGGTGTAAAACATATATTGCGCCGATATATTTTTTTTAAACTTCACGAATGCCACTAACCACTCGGTTACTTGCACATTTTTGAAAACGAACGTTTAGGGTTGCTGGGTTGACAGGTTTGTGTATGCACACAGACAACCATTGTGAAGCAGGCAGGAGCGATTCAAAATGAGCCAAATACCCGAGAAAGGACTAATAGTTCAAATTTCGGTGTCACACACTCTATTTCATCCTAAACAAACCAGAAAGGGGGCTCAATGTTCAAAATACCGGAATTGTCCTTTAACGCTACTTAAAAGCGAGATGTAATGATATTTGTGAACCAAACCTCGAAGGTGTACTTTGCTCCAAAGCCGGCCTTCTGGATGCGGACCATCTCCAGCATGCCAGAGTACTTGATCTGGTGAAGCACCAGCGCCTCGTCGAAGTACATCTCCCTCTGCAAGTAGCATGTTGCACACGCACCATCACATTAGGACCAGTTCCCCAAAATGAACTACTCACCGACTCCCCAAAACTCTACGTTAGCAGATGCAGAGACCTAGAAACAAGTGAGGTCGGATCTACCTTTTCAGCATTGGAGCGGATACAGCGGATGAAGAAGGGCTCGGCTTTCCCGATGCTCTCCAACAGGTTGCAGAGCGACGCCTATCAATACAAGCACATGCTTTCAAATCTGCCTTTTTTCTTGTATTGCCTTAAGTGTAACATTTCTACAAGAAGCTGCAAAATTAGTAAGTAGCAAGAAACATTTTATTATTCAGAATTATTTTCAGAGAAATACTAATGGGCTACAATAAAATATAATACAGTAAGACAGCAAAAAGAGGTTGTTGTAAAAAAGGTTCCAATCCAACTGCTGTAATTTCCAACAGAAACACAATCGCATTTAAGATACAGACACCTTGGTCCGTTCATGCTACTTTAACTGCCTCTACAGGAACACAGCACCCAATTTGAAGGCGTAAAACACAATGTTTTCAGTAGCCAATAACTTCAATCACACCAAATAATTTATCAAGTAATCAAATTATAGCAACCTCAGAAATTAGGGTTAAAATAGCCAGTTGGTTTATAGAGAAAATATCTAGATTAGAGGAATATCCATGAATGAGGATGAGATCAAGGTAAAATAAACTAATTTCTATACATGTTGTATAAATTAGGCATTACACTTAGGCATATTCAAACTCAAAAGGGAGAACAGTTAAACATAATTTATGTTTGGCCTACAACTTGAATATGAATTACACCATCATACTACTATTTAGTCTAACCTTTTAGCAAAACAATAGTATTCTTTTGACACATTTTAAATGAGGTCCTTACCCTAGTCTTCAATAGCTCCTAGGTCATGGAGTATGTGATTTTGGGTTAGAGTGTATGTTGTTGAGAGTCCTTACTGTTGTGTGTGATCAGCTACAGACATGAGCAGTACGGTCCCACCCGGATTTCAGCTTGTTAAATGAGTAATTACGGCCACACCATATCAACTTATGTTCATAATCATTGTGGAAGGAAAGGTTTATTTAATTCTTTGACTGCACAAATGTTAATGTTTTACCTTAGTCTCTGAGAATAGGAACTTTATATGGTAACCTGTACATGTTTACTAGGGGACCTTGAATCTTCCATGAATCGAAACTTTGTTGGAAACACAGTTAGGCAATGTCGTCTTTAAGTTTTGAGTTCTGCAGCTAGGGAGAACTCAATCAAAAAATCGACAAAGTACATAATTTGATGTGGCTTTGAAGTAGCGTGGGAACATGAGAGTTGCGTCCCAATGGCTGATGATAATCAGACTGACGCGAGTCAAGCAGAAGGCATGTGCACCGATGAGTTAATGTATTTAAGTTTCTTCTACTGAAATAGCTGCAAGTAACAAAACGTTGACTTGCTAACTTTCCATTAGACTTTAAGAGCATGTTCAACATTGTTGTAACTTTATACCGTTGTAACTCTATACCATTACCATACACATTACAGTGTCATTACAGGGAGAATTTGATTCTACTTGTGGTGGCAGAGTGTGAATGAGAAGTTGTTAATGAGCTTTTGAGAGAGTGAGAGTGAGTAATCAGCATCAAGCTTTCTATACGCCATCATCAAAGGGACTTAGATTGATCAAATTAACCAGATGGACGATTTCCTAATAGTGGTTTTGTATTTACTATTACAGATGTTAAATCTATGGCTTTAATCTTGCGGGAAAAAAGCCCCCTCCCCTTGTCATCCGAAAAGTGATGTACTGCATACTTGACAATAAAACCCTTTGGACTGAGTTTAAAGTTGGACGGTACACACCTGAAACTGAGCACTAATACTGGGGGGCTTCTTTCTCTGGTGGGGGTGGAGGACCAGCTGGGATGTGCGCCCGTTCACGGTGAGAGCCACGATGTGTTTGAGGGAGTGGGAGTCCATGAGTTTCTATTGGAAAAACACACACACAAAACACACAAGTTAACTTGAACCACCAGCTCTGATGGCGTGAAATCCCGGATAGGTGGCGGTTTAACGATAAGAAGAAGGGTGAAAAGAGTGGAACTGAAAATAGATAATGCCATGGGTGCGGAGCATCCTGAGCCTAGAAAGAATTGAGGAAAACACTGACCTTGGGGATAATCTGCTTCTGCCGACCACTTCGGTTTCTTCTACAGGGAAAATAGAACAAAAACACACATTGTCCCAATGCTTATAACCGGCTCTGGAGTCGGTGAACGTGTATGCCGGTAAACCGAGCATACACTCGAGGACATGCTGAAGCAGGGCTGTGTTGTGGGCCTTACTTTCTCTGCTCGTAGTTGTCAAAGATGTCTTCAAACACTTCGAGGGGCTGCTCGTCAGAGTGGTCGAAGGAGAAGTCCAGGGTCATGTTGGGGCTGGCAATGAAGGTACAGCTTAATCGTAAACGTATCTAACTTACTTTAGATTGATATATTTATGGTCATTGAATGTTTTCTAATCCCCCCCCCCCATGCAAGACAATGAGTACTCAGATTATATTCGGCTTAATGTTTGGGTTTTCTGGTGATCGTATTTGGTACCAAAGGATCAGAGGGAGGAGACCAGTGTGCGGTACTTCTATCGTGTGCGGTGCGAGAGAACGCGGTCCCGTGGTTTCTACCTTGACAGCCTTTTGTACATTTGGCTGTTTTTCCTGATCTCCCGCAAGGACTTCTTTTGGGTGCGTCGGGGGCCATCTGCAAGGACGACAAATCACAACCCAAGTCACAGACCCCACGCACACGCCGACTCCAAAACACTTACGTCTAGTAGCATTTATACCAAGGTAACATTGAACACTTGATTCTGATGGGTCAATAGCATTCCAAGGGTGTGCGTTCTTTCCAATCACGGCTCTCCTCAACATTTTAACCGTTTTTTATCAATGAAATCAAAATTCCTCATCGACAACCGCCAATTAAAACAATTGACCGGCTGTTTCCTTGACAACACAAAAATAATATATTCTACAAAAAAAAATGAGTGGTATGTAGTAATATGACATGACTGATGATAATCAGCGCTGAAAATCCTTTGCAGTCTATTCGTGTGTGTATCCATTTGTAGATCTCAAAACACTTCATCCTGAAAGCCTCCCAGCAGAATCTCCCAGGCACCCTGGGGACCCGAGGGCCGCGTTGGCCTACCGGTCTGGGCCCCCCGGCGGGCCAGGGCCCTGAAGGCGGCCGTGATGCGGATGGTGGCGCGGAGGACGCCCCAGCGGAACAGCGCCGCCGGGCTGGAGCACACCAGCTGGCGCAGGAAGGCGCGCTCGCTGCCCCGCAGCAGCAGCACCACGTCGGGGCGCATGTGGTCCGTGTTCTTCACCCGGAAGTCCTGTTGGAGGCACGGCGCAGGGAGGGGGGGGGGGGGTCAGTACCCCGAGCTTCAGGGCTGAATCCAAATCCAGGCCCAGGTTGGATGTTAAATCCAGGTTGGATGTTAAATCCAGGCCCAGGTTGGATGTTAAATCCAGGCCCAGGTTGGATGTTAAATCAAGGCCCAGGTTGGATGTTAAATCAAGGCCCAGGTTGGATGTTAAATCCAGCCCCAGGTTGTATATCAAGCGCCCCAGGAGTTCCAAGTACAAGTAGAACGCTCTTGTGCGGTAAAGAGTGTCCGGATAGTATGAAACTAACCCACGGGAAAGCACCACCTCCATATACAAGATGTAAGATTCTGAGTGGCTGAAATTGGTGGCCATGTAGATAAACATAAACAAAGCTTAAAGAGATTTCTCCAACGTCACCACCAACGATGTGGTTTGTGCTATCTTGTCTGAAATACCGCTTGATATAAGCTCATATGAATAGAGACGGAATGCAATTTGAGACACCAGTTTTTTTTTGACAATGGATGATATTAGGAAGTACCTTGATCTGATATTTGACTCTGCCAGCAAAGTGCTGGATCACAAAGGCGGGCTCCATCACTGCGGTGCCCACAAAGAGAGGGTTGTCCTTGTGATGCTGCTTGAGTTTGTCCAACAGAGTACCATCTGTGGCCTGAGGGAGGCTGGGGATACCAGAGGGAAGAGTAAAAGGTCAGAATGGAAGCTCCGACACAGGATATGAGCATCCAACCCTTTTTATCACAACCACAGCGAAAGTGCATGTGCCTGTCTTGGAACACACTCAATGGGTCCCGGGGAATTATACTGGCTCAAGTGTGAAATGCCCTTTGATTGGGCGAGCGTTAACATGAATCCCTGAATCCGATAGTGGCATCGGATATTGGTTTGATGCCAGGTTGAAATCAGTATCAGAGAATCTTGTTAATACAGGGTAAATAACTGTAGTAACCGCTGCGTTTTCTGCAGCGGATTCACCATTTAGGCTTCTGGAAGCAAAACAAGGTTAAGTTATCTCTATAGTGTAAATTGAAATATAGATAGAATGAATAACAGGACTGTAAAATTGTATTAATACTAATGGTAGAGGAGTCATGCAAATAGTGTAAATAGCAAATACAAAGTTTGGCTTTGTTTCTTTCAGTTAAATTATCTGACAAGATTTGCCGCCATCAAATTTCTTTTAAATCCAGTGAGATCCCCAACGCATCACAAGAACTGCACTGGGATGAACCCGGACACATGCGTGAGGAGACCTACTTGCTCTCCTCATCCAACAGGTGAAAGAATCCTGTCGGCTTTTTGCTGAACATGTTGATGACGCCCTCGTTGTCACCGTAGGCTATGGTGGACCAGCTGATGCCCTCGGACAGGTACTCCTCCTGGAGCGTACACACACACACACACACACACACACACACACACACACACACACACACACACACACACACACACACACACACACACACACACACACACACACACACACACACACACACACACACACACACAACTCCAATGTAACGAATTTGGTGCAGACAAATATGTTTTGTTTTTGTATCAATTTGTGTATTTTATTGAATTTTCTTTGATGTGAAGCTACGATGAGCAGAAAATGTACGTCTATTCACGTTTATGCCCGCCATTTCATTGTGGTGATGTTGTAGAGGATGCAAACATATACAAAACACATCACACACACACAGCTACAGACGAAGCATTGGAGTAAAAAACAAAAGCTGGTCTTTGCAGTGCTGGTGTATCCACTTGCCTGCTGACGGTTGAACACATACTGGCTGAAGTAATGGTGGAGCTTCTCGTTGGTGTAGTTGATGCAGAACTGCTCAAAGCTGTTGGTCTGGAAGTTCTCGAATCCAAAGATGTCGAGGATCCCGATAGACAGACACTGAAGAGAGTGGAGCAATATGTACCGTGTGTTATCACAAGCCCTATGCCAGGCTAAATAAAAGTTGACCATGTGGTTTTGCTTATTTGTGTGAGAATGTGTGTGTTTTTGACTAGACAAAAGGGTGAGAAGATGTAGATTTTCCAATAGACTTTAACCTGACGACACAATTATTGATCAAGAAGGGTATTAAGATTAACAATAACCCCCTAATCTCACTAGCTTTCCACCAGCTATTCCATCAATGAACCCAATAAAAAAGCATTAAATTGCAAAAATCTTAGTAACCACTTAAATGTTAATGAAAGCCCTAACTCTTAGAAGTCCTTGTGCCAGGGTTATTCACAGAGATGCACCGTGCGTCGACCGAGGTCAGAGTTCAGGACTCACAGACACAGACTCCTCCATGTCCCGCCGGTTGAGCAGCGTGTGGTTGATGTGCAGGACGATCCAGTCGAACAGAGCGCTGTACAGGGACTTTGCCATCGAGTCTCGTGCTGTGGTGGCCTACAGGCAAGCACACAGACGCCGTTAACCACTCCTTCAACACTCTCCCGTCTATGGTTTCAATTCAGAGCGTTTCGAAGCTGCCCCACGCATAGGCACATAGACGTGTTCATGTTTTCTAACCTCTTTTAGCATGTAGGGTAAAACCAGCGTGTCGTTGGACACCACGGCTCTCCTCTGTGTCAACGCGTTCACCAGCAGCTCCTGTTTAACCTGTAAATAATTTGACAGGTTATTAATTTCCAGATAACTCAACGAGGTTGGGTTATCGGGAAATTAATAACCTGTAGTAGTAGTTGCTCATAGTTGGATGACATAGTTGGATAACAGAGCAGGTGTATGGCATGTTTGTGTCAGCGGTATGCTAGGTGTTAGCTGTTACCTTGAGCAGGTCAGACAGCGTGGACAAGACATCGTCTGGACCCACTTTGATCACCTCTCCCTCCTCTGATACAGTGTACGTCACATTACCAAGGTACAGGATGGCTGACAGGATGGAAAAGATCCTGCAACACGCGCACACGCACACACACACACACACACACACACACACACACACACACACACACACACACACACACACACACACACACACACCATGTCCTTTCACAGTATGGATACAGTTGCATAGCATTGGCAAGTTTCAGCATAGAACCCAACCGTTAAGTTGAAACAGAGAATACCCATACATGTGTCCGCCCTGAGGCAGGGACTACTCAGAAACGGACATACTTGTTGCAATTTCTCTAGAGTTGACATACAAGGCCTGACCTTTGACTGTCACCGAATTAGAGGGCAAACAACCTTGGCAATGTTTGTAGTGAAATTGACGGAAAAACATTTAAATCACATGTTTTCTTTATGCCGTTCCAGATGTGATCATACCCTCCTTTCTAAAAAAAAAAGGAGTCTTTATGAAAAGATAAGCTACTGCAGAACCACAACTACAAAGTCACATGAGATAGTCATGGGAAAAACGTAACGTTCCCATGAAACCTCCTTTGTCTGGCCCATGTTAGTTGGTATTTCTAAAAGCCTTCCTGGGAATGCAGAGAGAAGTCACGGACATTCCGCCAAGCACTTTAACAGAGGGCCAACAGAAAGTGTTTTTAAATAAATAAAGCCATTCGTACAGTTTTTTTGTGGACGCCAGGAAGCCAACCATCTCCATGGCCTGGTGGAGCCTCTTGTATTCGTGTCTGAGCTTCTCTTCGTCTTCTATACTGAGGTCTTCCTGTGGAGTCGAATATCAGCAGAATGCATCAAGTCATTTCTGTCCTAAAAAGTGTGTATTTGTGTACAGTAATAATGACCTTGTAACAATTCTCGCTATGATGCAGACTTACTTGATACAAGATAAACATATATCTTGGCATCTCTTCTCTTAGTTCTCCTGAACTACTCCTGAACAATTCTCGCTATGATGCGGATGTACTTAATACAAAATAAACATATCTTGGCATTTCTTCTCTTAATTAGCAATATATGAATGCTAGCTAAGTAGCATTCATATAATGTCCTGTATGTGTGCGGTGGATTGATTAGGCTAACTTCTGTGTGTGTGTGTGTGTGTGTGTGTGTGTGTGTGTGTGTGTGTGTGTGTGTGTGTGTGTGTGTGTGTGTGTGTGTGTGTGTGTGTGTGTGTGTGTGTGTGTGTGTGTTTAAAAGTAGCTCAATAGAGTGGGAAAAAACGCCCAATCTGGCAACACTGCCTGAACATCCTCCAAAAGTAGCCCAACATGGCGGGAAAAAACGCCCAATCTGGCAACACTGCTGAACGTCATCACGCTCCAGCGTCAACGTTAATCAATGAGACCAATTGAAAATGAAGCCGGTGTGAAACTAAAACTGTGATTCTGAATAAAGTTTAAATGATATAAGTGTGTAGATTTGTTAAATGGTTTGAACGAAGGTAAACGGTTGAAATTGGACGGATGTCTTAAGAAATTAAGTGTTAGAATGTGACCAACTATAAAATAACATGGTTTGAAACTAAAACTGTGATTCTGAAGAAATTTTAAATGATATCGAAATTCCTTTTAGATAATATTGGAGATACAAGTGTGTAGATTTCTTAAATGGTTTGAACAAAGATAAACGGTTGAAAATTGATTCAGTTACGACGTACCAGACTGTACCATTGAATAGAATATCTTAAAAAGTATAAAATATAAAAAAAAATCTGAAAAGAAGCGCGCGATTCCAAGCTATTCTGAATGTTTTAAAATTTTAATGGAGTCTCTTTCGAAAAATGTAGGAAGGAGATAGGTCCCAAAGTTTGTAGAGAATTAGAAAAGAAAAAAAGAAAAAACATATAAAGAAAAATAGTTGAGCGCTTCATGCAGCACTCACCTAATGATTGATTCTCCTGATAATCTCACAACCTGGATAACGTAAATATAGGTTCCTTGGGTCAGAATGTACAAATCATGCACTTTCTTTTCATCCTGCATTGCTCAGAAGCACCTAGGATCATTTCCTCTACTTCTGAGAAAACTGAGGAAATGAAACTTTGGTATGAGGAAAGAACTGAACCGGCAGGAAAACCCCACACACAGCTATGACGCATAAGTGACACAACAAATCAATGTTGGATCACTTCAAGTGTATCACGGGGCATTAGGAGTTCCTCATTTCCGTTCAAGACTTCCTGTAGTGAAACCCAAACACACAGTAAATTCACCCTGATCTATGACGCGTTTCCACCGAGCAGTGCGGTGCGGTCAGGTGTCGCTCGGATACGGCTCCACTTTCCACCGCTAAGCGGTTCAACTTTTGGTCATACCGCACCCAACTGCCCGCTCGGCTGAAACGCGCCATAAGAGATGTATTGCTTATGGAATCAATTGGCTGCATTTACATCGGGTCAGAAATCAGCCATCGACATCTTAAAAGGAACATGACAGAAGGCTTAGGCTCAGTGAAGGTACCTGCTGGAGGTAGTTGTATTCCTGTGGCTGCAACAGAGTGAACTCTTTCCGCTCTTCTTTGGACGCTCCGATGAGCAGATAGTAGAACACATGGTAGTTCCTGATGGTTCGAAGGCCACACACAAACAAGCAGGCAAATTAGCACACCTTTGCGTAATGGAAATACATGTGTCGATTCTAACCGTACAGTTACATTTGCACTAATTTGCATTCTCATCCGCAGTGTAAGGTCAATGGGGCTGGATTACATTAGCCAGACCATAATACTCTAGGAAGCTCTACGAGACCTTATAGTCTCGTTGTAGATTAAAGAAACAAAACAGGATAAAACACTTTGACTTGTTATAAAACATCCAAGATCGATTTACCATTCCCCCAGGAATATATATTTTCAGATTTGTGTAGTATTGTACTTTATCAATAATTAGAATAAGTTACTTGCCGTCATGTCAGTATAATGCGGCAGTGTGCTATATTTAACAACGTAACCAAGAATGACTTGTGCTACCCCTCTCTCGTTATCAGGAGTCAAAATTCTGTAAATGTACATTTATAAATTGCATAAAATAATAAAATGCATTATAACGATATGTATAACAGGCTTTATTATTGATTGTGAAAGCTATACGTTGGCCAACATATAAGATGGCACACGGGTGATCTCGATCATGGAACTAGAGCTGGTGATCCAGCTGGACTGGCAACCCTAACGCCGTCGTGGAAAAGTAAATCCTAATTATAATATACAATTATATAAGCCTTGTTCATATAATTACCAGTCAATTGAAAAGGTATTTGTATACATTCTCCTTGAACCTAGATTATTAAAGGTCCCATGACATGCCACCAGGTGTGAAGTTGTTTAGCTGTTACAAGCCGTTTTGAAAATCGGCCTCTTCTGACATCACTAGTGGGCGTGCTCACCTAGATGTGGGACGGATGTCCACCTAGATGTCCACTTGTGATGGGGCAGATTTTCAAAACGGCTTATAAGGCTAATCACTTAGGTGAGGTCACTCCCTCACCTTTGTTTCCTTTGTATTTACTGCCCACAATGTGAAGGTTCGCTATGAGAATCATGTACACCGAATGTCTCATTGAATGTATGCTTGGTAGTTTTGCTTCCTGCATCTTCCCATGATCATACTCTAAATTTAAATTCAATGCTTTGCTGTCCGAAGTGTCCTAAAAATATATTATTCTTCGTAAGTGCCCCATGCTTTAGGAGAAAAGGGAAGTCTGAATTGATGGGGCTTCTGGCCAGAAATAAACATGTGTCCTCTTTTTCAATTACTGATTACTCACCATGGAAACATTGTAAACAGTGTAAACGAGTTAAGCAGCAGTGGCAAAGCAAAATACTGCACATTATTGTAAAATAGTATTTTTAACATTGAGATTCATTCGACACGCTAAATGGATGTGACGTGTGACTAGGCCAACCCAAAGCCCATCCATCCGTCTATGTTGACGTGTACAAGGTCAACAAGTCATCTCTGGGCTCGTACCGCTCGCTCGTGTCTCTGCACACCAGACGACTCTTCTCCAGCAGGTACTTCTCGATGATGGCCCTACCATGGCAACGAGGGGGGAGGGAGAGAATTAGGAATTGGTTACACAACGGATATGACTAAGAATGACCGAACTAATGAACACAAGAAATTAAAATAAAAGGATGACGAAAAAGCAACCACTTCAAAAGACGTTTTAAATATATTCAGTTCTCTTCTTGTTTTATTGTGCTTTTATTGAGTAAATTTTAACATTTTCCTTAGCATCATGGTTTGGAAACATATCTTTAAAAAATAAGAATTCCCTCAACAAGATTGTAAAATGGTCCGGCAAGTTGATTGGTGAGCCACAGCCGAACATGGAAGCCCTGTACACCAAACAGTTACAGAGGTTATCGAAATCCGTTCAAAATGATAGCACCCACCCTTTAAACAGTGCATTTCAGCTGCTTCCCTCCAGACAGAGGCTCAAAGTTCCCAAAAGCAGAACAAACCGCTACAGGAACAGTTTTGTTCCTGCAGTATACGAATAAATTGTTGCAGCGCCACTAGTGGTGCATAACTTTGTTGCACTTTCTGATGTACTGAGCACCTGAGATTTTTGTCTGCGTGTCTGTCTTGTCTTCTGTATTTTTGTTGTGTCCTTGTTTTTATACTGTGTATGCTAAGTGTTTGAACGCCCTTTTCTTGCCCTGAAAACCAAATTTACCCACGGGTATGAATAAAGCAACCTTGACCTCGATACAGGGTAGTGACAACGCTCAGATGCCCAGAAGAGATCAACATCACCATGGAGACAGTGAGGTAAATAAATAAAGTACAGAAGACACACGGCCACGCCTCACCCTCGGATCACCCCACTCTCCAGGTAGTTGAGCTGGACGAATTTCCCGAAGCGACTGGAGTTGTTGTTCTGTGCTGTCGTAGCATTCCCGAAAGCCTTAAAAAAAAAAAATAGCATAAATAATGGATAAATGTGAGCTTTAATATGTTCTCACACATCGCTAAACATAAAAAGAGGGAGAGCACTTTCAATATCATCATCATTAAGCGGTTGATTATCCGAGTCCAACCTTTGCCATTAATGCCATTATTTCAGTGTCTTGCTTTGATGCACATTCTTATCTCCAACACATTCTCCAGCTCTTAGGGGGAAGGCTTTTGAATGGCTCATACGTGTACGTTGAGATGTTGCTTTCTCACTGTAGTAACAGCACATCTATCCCTCCTGGCCCCCTTTAACATCAATAAAATAAAAGCAGGCCTCGAAAAGAGAGATGTTTGAGAAACGGGACTCGGAAAAGCGACAGAATGGTCAGATTGTATATGGTCGCATACTTTTTAAACAATGTGTTCAATTGTGTCATAGAAAACTGCTAAAGGATTGTGGAAATTATTTTCCCACACTTTGAAATCAAAATGTGTCAATCATTCATTTCCTGTGACTCACTGACGAACATGTCACCTACTGGACACGGCAGACGTGGCTAATGATCAACCAACCATTTACTGTGACTCTTTTATTGTTTGGTTGCTCTCAAATACCGAATACTCCGGCTTCATAGTGGAGACCTTGTGTTGGGCCAGTAGGCTTGCCCTTGAACATTGTTGTTAAATGTCAAGCATTCTTCCATGTGTGTTTTGTTGCATCCACTGTTACAGTCGAATGCCTGAGGGGCATTTTAGAAGAGCCGTGTTGCATCCATTTGACAACACAAACAATACAAAATAAACTCTGCAATAAGCACCAAGCACTGAGCTTGTTAACAAAGTATCTTCTTTTTATCGCGTTGTACTTTTCAGCCCTCAGTGGCCTCAGCCCGATTGGGCGATAAACTGACTTTCAAAAAAACAAAACAATCCATTCCAGTAGAACCGCATTCACCAGGGAATATGTTAATGCAAGTGGTTGGGAAAGGAGGGAAAAGCAGATCTCAACAACAGTGTGGTCTCTCTGCCAGGTACAGGTGTCCCCATGCAGCCTCTTTACGAGTTGAAGGCAAATACTGAATGGGACATCAGGCTAAGGATTGTACTTGGATGTCATATCAGCTGCATCAACTCCTTCCAAAATCATTACCGTCTACGAAAAAAGGACACAGACATTCTTTTTCAAACCTGAGCCTACGTCAGCGTCGAGGGTGGATGGAAAAGACGTAGAGGGAGGAGGAGGAGGAGGAGAAGATGTGCTATGTAACGATAAGGACTCTTCTTGTCCTGACAGGAGAGGGCTGCTTCTACACAGGTGCAGGTTTCTGGAATGTTCCATCCCACAGCGCACCTCGGTAAACAGTGAACTCAATGTTCGGAATACGTCATAGCAGTGTTTTTCCTGCAGAATGGCCTGGATCAAGGGGTTGTTTACACCGCTGTGCACAGGGAACCGAGAGGACGGGAAGGGCGAGAGGGACAGTGAAAGAGAGACATTCGTTTTGGAGGAGAAAATGAAAAGAGAAAAGTGTGTTCCGATGGAAGAAGTTAAGGCCTTAATGCACACAGCGGCATGCACAAGAGACCCAAGAGACACGAGTATGAAAGAGAGAAGAGAGCTTGGGTTTTATAGACGCAGCGTTCCCAGATCACCTGGCTGGTCCTGTCGTGACATGTAGACGTTCCTTCTACCTGGTTTTCCCACAACGCCAACGCCCAAAACATTCCCCACACACTGAAGCACAAGACTCTGCGTCAAAATCGTCACTAATGGACACGTTACTTATCAGTTCTCGAGTTTAACGCCCCCCCCCCCCCCCCCCCCCAACCCCAATAAAAACGAAACTATTATAAACTTGTGTGAGATGGGGTCAGCCTAGTTTTGAACTCTTGTTCTGGTTTCGTCATGCCACACATATTGTTATAATATAACAACAATCCCGCCACAAAAAGCACGTCAAATATCAGATAATAACAAACACGCACAGTTGCCCCACACATAAAATCAAATGTACTGTGCCTACATCATGAAGGAGAAGACTGAGCCCTTGTTATAATAGCCCGCTTGTGGAATAGATGATTTGAAAAGCATTCTTAAAATATGAAGGTCACGTGTTAAAGCCAAGCTACCCCCAAAGAAGGAACTGTTTCTTCTTATTGCCAACCGTTTCTTCTTTCTCTTGCTAGACCTGCCCTATCCTTATCACACAGCTGGCTGAGTATTATCCTTGGTCAACCACCTTTACCCCCACACTTGTTTTTTTAGCGAGACATCTGAGTCATTATCATCAGTAAAACTATGTCCTCTTCATTCCTCTTAACCAATGACGATAAGCCCCCCCCCTTCGCCATTCAAAACAAGGTACAATATGGATACCTAGGAAAATGATCCATTCGTTATTTCCTAGAAACCTGTTGGGCCTGTTCAGAGACAAAATCTGAAGCGGAGCCTCTATACATGGCGGGATGGGTGTGTGTGACGGGAAACAAAGTGGGTCAAACTTCATTGTATGTAAGCTTAGCCACTCATAGAGCCGCCATGCTGTTCAGGTTTCAGGAAACGTCTAGCATGTAATGCAATGTTAACAAATAATTAGCATTGGTGTTTGAACTACTACCGATATGGTAAGGTATTTCATTGAGACCACGAGTGAAGCCTGAGCATGACTCTTGTGTGAGGGAAGTGTTTGGAAGTGTTTATCAACACTACCGTTTTGCATGGAGACTGGAATGCTAAAAAGAAATACATTATTTACTGAGATATTAAATAGTCTGGTATTTCCAAGTACCAGAGAACAGGAACAGAACCACAAAGGCTCTACTGTCACGTCAACGTGTGGAACTGAAACATGGCCCTACACTGGAAACAATAGTCAAGTTCAGTAGGATGTATCTTGGTCCTTTTAGTTTCATCCTTGCCATAAATATTTGGCCTGTTAAGCCCTTTGACACTGTAATGGTGTTTAAGGGCTATACAAATAAAATTGAATTTAATTGAATCCTTAGGAGCCTATGATATAAATCCAATCGAAAACTGGAATCCTTTGAAGCACAGTTTCACGTGAAAGAACGTAAAGCTAAAAGGTTCCTGCCTGTTCTCTGTCTGTGTTGAGTTACATTGTATGGCCCGGTGCCTGCTGAGATCACACATGTGTTGTCCATCTGTCATTCTGTGTGCAACCTCTGTCCTGAACACACATTTGGTCCCGCGTCAAGCAACAACCACGACAAATCTGCTCACAAATGCATGCGAGCGGATATACAGTATGTTCAATAATACCTAACAAGCCTTAGACATACCTCAAGACCACAATGAGGTACAACAAGATCACCAGGTCTAAAATAGGTTGAGAGAAACTCTAGTTAATAGACATGGCTTCCCAAATAACTAGCAGTTACTATCTGTATTTCATGTAAATCAAATGATGGCCACAGGCATCCATTGCAGAAAAGGGAGTTAACAATCATTTATAGAAACTCCAGAACTTTAAATCCACTCCCTACTGACAAAATATACGACCAGGGCTAAAAATGTAATAAAATGATAATTTGGTTAGAAGGTAATCTAACCATTGATGTCAATTGTTCATCAGATCATTGATGTAACAAGAGATACATTTACATCAGGGCCATATAAGGAATCACTTTGAGCTGTCTGATGTTTTAAAACCAGGATGGGGGGGGATGCATTCAACGCCCGTCCACTATACACAAAGCGGCTGACCTCCGTCCATCTGCTCTCATCCACTCGGGCAGATCCCCACAAGGCCGGTGTCACCAGACACAATGGACACTGACAGGGTGAGGGTGTGTGTCAGCTGTGAGCTGTGTGACAGCAGTAGTCGGCCTGGTGGTGACAGAGGGGGGTGTCGAGGAGGTGTGTGTGTGTGTGTGTGTGTGTGTGTGTGTGTGTGTGTGTGTGTGTGTGTGTGTGTGTGTGTGTGTGTGTGTGTGTGTGTGTGTGTGTGTGTGTGTGTGTGTGTGTGTGTGGGGGGGGGACGGGGGGACGGACGACGTACCTCCAGCACAGGCCCGGCGCCCAGCAGCGTACGCACCACGCCGCTGGCGTAGCGCTTCTGGCTTAGCGCCGTCAGGCAGTGGACCAGGTAGCTGCTGCTCTCCGTCTTGCCCGAGCCACTCTCCCCGGAGATGACGATGCACTGGTCCAGCCGCCGGTTCAGCATGGCGTGGTAGGCCACGTTGGCCACGGCGAAGATGTGCGGGCTCAGCTTGCCCAGCGGCTGGTTCTCGTACATCATGACGTACTTGGGGTTGTAGTAGCAGGGCAGGAACTTGAAAGGGTTGACGGCCACCAGGATGCTGCTGGCGTAGGTGTAGATCTTCTTCTTGTAGAAGCGCTTGCGCAGGGTCTGCAGCAGGGCGTCCTCGCTCAGCTCCGGGAGCCGGCAAAGGTCATCGTAGTCCTCCACCAGCTCCTCCAGCCAGGCCTCCCCCTCTTGGAGCAGAGGCTGCAGGATGAAGTAGTAGCCTTGGCTCTTGGGATGCCATCTGTGGGTCTCCGGGGGCCACAGAAAGTACCTGTTCACGGGGTGTTCCCCATCCTCGAGGACCGTCTCTTCCCCGTCGCTCTCCTTCAGCTCCAGAAGGCTGTAAGAGCGTTGCGTGTCAATGCCCAGGGTGGCCACTGCGTGTTGTATGACCGCGGCAGTGGTTTGGGCGGCGGTGACCTGCAGGGTAAGGCATTGCGCGGTGACTTGTTTCAGCCTAGGGTAGATCTGGATGACGTGGGACGGATGGTCACCGGGACCGCTCGTCTGCGCGCCCTGCAAACTGCTCATCCTGAAGAGAAAAAGAAACCCGAATAGACCGAAACGCTTAAGAATAGACTCATATTTTTGGGAACTGCTTAGTCTTTTGGAAAATGACGATACTGAAACGTGTCTGAGTGTGAAATTAACGTGCAACGTGACATTAGAAGAGTAAAGGTGCGGTAACCAACTAGAAAATACATGCGAATAAACGCAGACGGTAACGACTCCACGAAGGAACGATTTAAACGTGTCAAAATGAAACGCATGAAAAAAAAGAAAACGATGTCAAATGCTTTGTTTTATAAACATGCCACAAATGAGAACAGAAGAAAAAAATCCTTACTTTCGAGAGAAGAGTGTTCATTTCATTTTTGAGTTAAAACATTCCTGACAGAAACAGGAATCACCGCACCTCTGGCGCTGTCGCTTGCACACCTTGAAGGGAAAAAAAATAATAGAAAGACACCTGCGCTGTCTGAAAAACCTGGCTAAACAAAACTAAGGGAAACTACATGTATATGGTTCCAGTCGAAGCGTACAACTATGAATTACAGTCAAATCCGTTCGGAGCGCAAAAAAGTTACTTCCTAGATTTCTTTAACACGCACTCGTCGTCAGACCGCTGGGGACCGACAAGTCAGCGAGAATAGCTGAAAAATAACTTCCGGTCCATTTAATTAGCATAGAAAGTAAATAAGGACTTTGCTAAAGGGTAAAAACAACAAAAAACAACGCTGTTTCATAATAGTCTCTTTCACAATAGGACTATAGCCTGTAAAGACATGCTACTCCCCCATTTATAACAAGGGTTATTACACTTTCGATGCATATGACTGGTTTATTTAACTGATATAATATCATATTGGCACATAAACCTTAAAATAAACGAATTTTAATTAATTAGTCTGCCATATTTAATTATTATCGACATCTAGTTATGGTCTGAAGACAGAAGTCTTATAAAAATATATGATTTAACATAAATTTATAGCCTCCATCAGCTTTTTAACATCACAATGCCTGAACTGTATTTGCCTTGGAGCAGGGAAGGCATGAGGGGGCTTTTAATTTGAAGGCATCGCCGGAAGTACCATGGGCAGGCGAGGAAGCAGGACAGAGAATATTTACGATGTCTAAACTACATGAAATGAGAGCTCTGGTAAACCAGATGCTTACTACAGCTATTGAAACATTATTCGTGGAATTTCAGAAAACGATAACTGAATATGACAATGAAATCGTTCGTTTAAAAGAAGAAAACGATCGCAAAGGCAAGCTGCTGGACAGAGTTTTGGACCCAGTGGGGTATTTACACAACGCTGGTGCGTATATTCTCAAAGACATATTCTTTCACCTGTTTCGATTTATCTGCGTGTTTAGCACAGTCAGGATTCTTATTTATGTTGTAAACACACGAGTTTGGTCATTTCGGAAGTGCCTAAATCGTCCCTACAACGGACGTCCGTGCGGCTCTCTGTGAACCCCCTGGCCAAGCGGACCACTGAGCCCTGGCATGGACTGCATAACCAATGAATAACACATGATAGCGATCGTTTACCTTCTCTGGGAAATATTTAATGAATGTGACAATTGAACCATTGTTGTGATGTATTTAGTTGCTGTATAAGCTATTTCTCAGCCCTTGGTTTATATTAGGGGATATTATTCCATTGCAAGTTAGAGATTTTGAGCGACATCTATTGGCCGTGTGTGTAGGCCTACCTGTTATATTGTGTAGCTGTAAACCAACTGTGACATAAATTTAATAATCAATAATAAAAATTGTAGTATCAGTTATAGTCTAGAAACTCACTTTTTTCTTTTGAGTTATTATCTTCATACATCCAAGTGCCATGAAAATTGTATAGGATTTTGGATACCAATATGATGGCCCGATACTTCGTTATAATTGCATCGGATCCATAGGATCCGATGCATAGGATCAGTGCAGTGGTATAGATACGAATCCTAGAAAGTGTTAAATACTTATGGTTTGATAGACTGATTAACCAAACATAAACACCTAACATAACCATATCAAATCGTGTGTTTACTGAATTATCCTACTTTCAAATACTTCGATATACATTTTTTGGAGTGTTCACGTGACACTAAAACAATAAATATACACCTCAGGCTCCTTCGGTCTCGGGGGCTATTCCCCACTATTCACACTATGAACTTCCACACTATGAACTTCGTCTTCGGCGGATAATTGTTACATAGCCATCTCTAACGTTATACTAACCATAACCACCTGTCCATCCAGAGGCAGCTGAATACTTTTGCTCAGGTGCAAATGTTTACGCATAATTATGTCACCCCCAAGTGGTCACTAGAGGAAGCAAGTAATTACATGTTGGTTGAGGGGGAAGTTCCGATTCTCTGTGGTGGCGTGGATGGGTGTAAAACATCACAAGTTTCAAAGAAGTTTGTCTTATTATGTTTCATTCTTCCTTCCAGGCTGCGAGGAGTCCTTTTCAGGAGATGAGGCAGTGGTTTTCCCAGAGCAGCAACAGGAGCGAACCTCACAGAACCTCAGTGGACCAAACCAGGTGGGGCCTGATTCCCTGCCCCCTAAAGACGAACCAGAGGAAGTCACCCCAAGGCACGTGGGGACCGACTTCCAAAGCACCAAAGAAGAACTCAAACAATTAATCCAAAGCCCGAAAGAAATCAACCTTAGTTTCATTAAGGAAGAACCGCAGGATGGCTTCAGCGGACCGGAAGACATCCAAAGAAGTCCCGCGGAGGAAATCGAGGAAGCCGACCGTTTGTTTTGGAGTTTACTCTCCGAGAATAACCCGGAGCGACGCTCGTCGCCTTACAGGAGCCAGTCGGAGAGGCGATGGGCTGAGCCTCCACCGGCCTTCGCCTCGGCAGTACAGCAGCAGCAGCAGCAGCAGCATGGGCCCCCGAACCCTTACCGGCCAGGTCAGGGGCCACAACCGGCCCCCGCACGGCGACACATTTGTCCGGTGTGCAACAAAGGCCACGCCCGCAACTCCAAGCTCATCATCCACATGAGGGTGCACACGGGGGAGAAGCCTTTCGCCTGCCCCCAGTGCGGCAACCGCTTCAGCCAGAGCGGCGCGCTGACGGCCCACATGAAGGGCCACACGGGCGAGAGGCCCCACTGCTGCACCGTCTGCGGCAAGAGCTTCGTCAACAAGTGCAACCTCACCAAGCACGTGCAGGTGCACAGCGCGTACAAGCCCTACGGCTGCACCGTGTGCGGGAAGAGGTTTAACTTCAAGCAGGCGCTGAAGGTCCACAAGTGCCCGCAGGCGAGCGGCCTGCAGGTCACCTGTGGCGCCTGCGGCCGGGGCTTCTCTCGCAAGGCCACTCTGGCGGTGCACGTGAGGCACCACTGCCCCGGGGCGATGGCGATGGACGCCGCCGGACACTGCGCCGGGGCGCCGGACGGACGCTATGCAGCCGGCGGAGACGGGTCGGGATCGACCGACGCCGCCGCCACCGCTGCCCGCTGGGCGATGTCGTGCCAGACAATGAGTTATTAGTGAGCCGGTGGTGGATGGAGAACGACAGGCATTTTTGTTTGGGTCAAGCTATTCCTCTGGGTTTTATTACATATATTTATTGACAGATTTTATTTTGTCACATTTATTAATATTTACATTCATATGAATAGCTTTTTCATGTTTGGACGATAGTTATACGATAAAATGTACCGTATAGTAAATGTTCCCTTGTTAACCTTTTGAGTTGAGTTTTGGAGCCACCAGGTGGCCCTCAAGAGTGAGTATGTGTCCTCTTCCCAAACTGGATTAGGCTTCTCTGCACAAGATCAATGAAAAGTGAGTTTTTTTTTTTTTTTTTCAAAGCCATCTGCTGCTGGAAGCTGAATTCAGTATTTCCTTACCTAGGCCATTAATTTGAGAAAGATGTTTGCAATTTTATATCCAAAGTGCATGTGCTTTGGTAAGCAGGATATGATGTCATTGAGGGCCCCCAAGCTAATCGAAACAGCATTTGCAGAGTCATGTATTCTGAAACGTAATTAGTTGAAACCATAAGCCCGACAGATTTGCTTACTGTATTGAATGCTGTTTACATTTACCTATCCGTAATGATGAGCAATAAGGAAGCAAAGCAAGACCCAGTCTGCTTTGCAGAGACCAGTGATTAATTCAATATTGAAATACATGACAGTGTTCTATTTCTTTAATGCTATCCCCTGATTCTTCTAAAAAATTGGCGATGATATAATAATTGTAATTGTATTATTAATAATGATAAATGCACTCATATGCTATTCTTAAAGGAAGAATATTGC
>NC_082389.1:7855780-7868280 GCF_031168955.1 Gadus macrocephalus
GACCCCCTGTTGAAGACCTCTGCCCTAACCTATATGAACAGTTCCTTTGGCAAATACAAAATACACAAATAATAAATGATTCTGAATAATGATAAATAAGTCATCACCCCTTTACATCTTAATTCATTGAACTGTATATTGGCTAATTTATCGATAACATTTTGAATTCATGGTGGGCAACTGGGCACAGTGATCACACATTTGTTGCATGCAGATACATGTCTGCACGTGCAAGAAGGGAAAAAAAGACATTCCTATACATTCAGCAGGTGGTCTGCCCCTTCATGCACCTTCTCCTCTTCCTCGTCTTCTATTTCTTCTTCCTCTTCTACCTAGAAGGGTGGGGTCAGAGGGGTAATGTGCCGGAACGCCGGAACTCATTCTTTTCATGTCAGACACTGAACTTAGCCACTGTGAACAAAAGGGTTTGCCTCTGTGCTCACTAATGAGCTAAGCTCTGCGTCTTCACAAGATTCTCCTCGACGGGGCTGGACTGGAAGAGTAGTCATGACGGTCGTCACAGTGAGGTGGGCGGTGAGACCTATGTAGGCTACAAGTGTTAATATGACAATGATTAAGGCTCTACATCGAACACGGTGCCACTTTGATGCATTTCAAAGTAATTGTGCAGGAACTATTTAAGGATAAATATTCATTTTTCATCCATGGGGTCTCGTAGCTTCCAAAGAGCTCTTTATAAAAGGACTCCTCACTATTGAACATCTGCACTAGTTAACGCTCAAACACGTTTGAATAGGGGGGGTTTGGTGTAGGGTACAAACCTGAATATGACGCTATCAGCTTTCTTTTTTAGATTACAACACTACCCCACCCCCCCACCCGTTTGTATTCAGCTTCTCAAGCCTCGGGACAAGCAAGGGCTCGTCTTTCAGAGTATAAACTGCTGGCGTGACATCAGGGTATCCGTGTATCCATCAATGTACATCGTGAGACACTTCGGTATCACGATGTGTCGCTGCCAATGCCCCCCCCCCCCCCCCCCACCCCCCCTACTCCATCCATCTATCCACGTCGATGAGGGCAAAGATGACGTTTACGTTTATAGCGACCAACAGCATGCGATGAAAACCCGGGCACATTCCCACGCTCACACATGCGTTGTGTCTCCTCACTTTGATGTTTACCATCCAAGGCAACCACAGTGTCAATTACTCTCCATTCATTGTCTGGACTTGGTTCAAATCATAATGTGGAACAACAGAAACAACAGAAACACAGAAACACACACACATGAAACATTTTCAAGAAGCCCATCAGAATGAGTGGAATTAAAGTTGTTGCACACATCTCAAGCTCTGGATTGGTTTTCAAAGCTATCTGTGTTCAAGTTACCTGAGCCCAGATGTCATTACGTCATTTTCACCTGCCTTTTCAGGAGACGAAACGGCAGCTGCGGTTCTTTGTCGTACATGCTGCCCTCTCACCCTTGTCTCTCTCTTTATTCTTTCTCCCCTACTTTCTGGGACTCTCTGAGATGAAGCAGGGTGATCCATCCTGGGTTTTGAACAAACAACATGACAAGAACATGACCTTCACTGCCGCACTGTGCCCCTATAACCAGCTGTAATTCTGCCTAAGAAAGGAATAGCACTTTCTTCCCTGAATACTTTGTTTTTGGTTTGAGGCAGCCAGTGGAAGTACTGATAACAATTTCAGCAAAAAAAAGTGTGTGTGTGTGTGTGTGTGTGTGTGTGTGTATCAGAGAGAAAGGGAAAGTGACTCACCATTTGTAAGAGAAGAAAGTCCGGGCAGAGGAAGCCGCAGAGTGCACCTCGGGGTGCGTGCGGCCGGTCCAGCCGGCCGCAGCCAGAGTCCAGCCCAGTGTGGAGTGAGTCCTGTGTGGCTCTGGCTCCCTGAACCTCCACTCCATATAGCACTGTCAACACACATCTCCCATCTCTCAGTCCTCAGCGAGCGGCTGGCGAGACGCAGAGACTGGGGGCGGTGGGGCGGTGTGTGTGTGTGTGTGGGGGGGGGGGGGGGGGGGGGGGGGGCCGGGTGTGTGTCAGAAAAAAGAAAACATGGGGTGGGAGGTGTGTGGTTGGGGTAGAGGGCGGGATGGAGGAAAGGAGGGGATGAAAGAGGTAGGGAGGGCGGATGCTGGGACAGGTGAGGAATTTACTGCCCCCCCACCCCCCCCAACGCTTGGTGTGTGTGTGTGCGTTTCTGTATTCCTATCGTAGGACAATATACATGTTGTGTTTCCTCCCTCAGCATGATTAATTACTTGGACATCATTCCATTCGGTGATACCTCATGCACCAAAAGAGAATGTAAATGTGTGTTTTTTGTGGTTTTAAGCAAGAAATATTGTCCTACTCAACAGAATGTTCATTCGTTACCCCCCATTCCCATTCCCTCCTCATTTTGAAAGCCATACAAAGTGTGTTGTTTATTACTTAAGAGGGAAAGATGATTTAATGACCTGCAAACAATCCAACACTCAAACACAAAAGCATCAATAATGAATTGTGTAACAGAGCGTTTGAAGCAGTTCATTATTCATTCGTCTTTTAAGGGGCCTGTAAATTTTTTACTTGAGCCCCCAAAACCAAAAAAACACTCAACCTGAAAAAACACCAACCTGGCAGCGACCTCATTTTAATCTCAAATTAGTTGGAGATTATTGAATAAAAGTGTTCTGGTTTTAACACAACAACAACAAACAAACAACAAATAATGCTTTCAGGCAGAAGGTGGCCACTCTGTGCCACTTTTCGTGTACAGCAGGACATTAGGCTGAAACAGCGATCCTGTCTTGCGGTGTGACGCATGTGTGTGTGTATGTGAGTGTGTGTGTGTGTGTGTGTGTGTGTGTGTGTGTGTGTGTGTGTGTGTGTGTGTGTGTGTGCGCCTGTGCGTGTGTGCGTGTGTGTGTGTGTGTGTGTGTGTGTGTGTGTGTGTGTGTGCGTGCGTGTCCGTGTGTGTGTGTGTGTGTGTGTGTGTGTGTGTGTGTGTGTGTGTGCGTGCGTGTCCGTGTGTGTGTGTGTGTGTGTGTGTGTGTGTGTGTGTGTGTGTGTGTGTGTGTGTGTGTGCGTGCGTGCGTGTCCGTGTGTGTGTGTGTGTGTGTGTGTGTGTGTGTGTGTGTGTGTGTGTGTGTGTGTGTGCGTCAGCCTTTGAAGAGCACTCTGCATGGCGCTCCTCTTTGGCCCTAATGGACCCTGTCCATTTAGCGGGGCCAAGCTGTGAAACCCTAGCTTGGTGTTACGCTCAGAAACAATTTCACCCTCCGATTGAGCCAATATCCACTCTGAAGAGGAAATAGATAGCGGATATGTGGACAATTTCTTTGCAACGTGCAGAATTTCTTTGAGATGACACAATGATTTAAACAATATGGGCCTATATATTGAGTTAGTTTTGTCCGGTTCCAGGTCCAAGTTCGTTTCTTATTCTCTTTCCCCAATGGTAAAGGACACGACATTGTAATAAGAGTCCACAACATTATACATCATTTGTAACTGTTACGTGAGTGGATCTATCTGTTTTTTACAGGGTCATTGTTTTGAAACCTGAGTGAGGCATAAAATTCCCTGCGACAGACCATTGGCTGAGTGTGAAACTGGATCTGGTTTGGAGTGATGGGCAGAGCACGGAATGGTGGTTGACCCGGATTTATTAGCTCAGGGCTAATGGCCTAGCTGGCTTCCAGAGACCTCACTGTCTATGATCCGTGACAGCATGCAGAACACTGCTACTGCTGCTTGACTGTACCGGGTCCTCTGGTCTCCTCATAGGCCAACAAGTCCTGGTCAGGATCATTTGTAAAGACATTGATTCCATTAGCCACCATCTTGATTGCTTATTTTGACATCCCCATTATTATGTGCCTACTAATTACATCAGCAGTTTCCTGGACATGCTTTTTTCCCCTGTTGGCAGGGGAAGCATCTTACTAATTGTTGAGTATAACATTTCACAAAATAATCGACATAGAAATGCTCAACTCTAATTCTGGAAACCAGTTGCTATCTCTTTTTCAGTCCTCTGCAACTGCCTCCAACACCTTGTGCTAACTCTAAAAAGGTGGATTGATACCTCTATGTTAATTCTTGTTACCCCATCAAGATTATTATACTGAAAGTTAAAAACAATATTTTTAATCCGTAGGCTTATGAACCATTTAAATGGCCCCTGAACTTCGCAAAAAATGCAGCCTTTCAACCCACACTTTTATTATTGCAAATTAAAAAACGGTTTCGAGCAATTTTACATCTTGCTCATAATTGATTATTACAAATGTGTTTGTTCAAAATAAACTAAATAGTAGTTTTTATACTATTTACTATTTTGTATTATTTGCAATGAATACAAATGGATATGAACTTCAACCTCAGTGTAGTCTTAAAGAACAGGGGTCCTATTAGGGCATGGGGTTAAAGAATGATTGAACTCAGCATATTTTTCAGCAAGTGTGTGCGTGTGTGTGTGTTTGTCCGGTGTGTGTGTGTGTGTGTGTGTGTGTGTGTGTGTGTGTGTGTGCGTGTGTGTGTGTTTGTCCGGTGTGTGTGTGTGTGTGTGTGTGTGTGTGTGTGTGTGTGTGTGTGTGTGTGTGTGTGTGTGTGAGTGTGTGTGTGTGTGTGTGATGGCCACTTGGTTGACCACTCACTGTTAAAAGTGCATATAGCCCATGATATAGGCGGCTGCTCCACTAATGTCTTTCGGTTTCCTTCACTGACTCCTCCGCAGTTTTTTCCACTACGTCCTTCACTGTTTTCTCTGTAGTGTCCTCCACTGTCTTCTCCACTGCCTCCTCCACTCTTTTCTAAACTGTCTTCTCCACTGTTTCCTTCAAAGCCTGCTCTGCCGTCTCCTTCACTGTCTTCTCTACTGGTGTCCAATAGTTGAAGACCCAAGCCAATCAGCTCGGTCGAAAATACAAGCCAGTCCGATTGGTCGAAGACCACAGACACTCCGATTGCTCGAAAGCCCCAGCCAGTACGATAGCTCAAGAACCGCCAATCAGATTGCTCGAAAAATCCAGCCTGTCGGATGCTTGAAGACCACTCTAATAGCTCGAAAGCCCCAGCCGGTCCAATCCTCAAAAAAAACATCCAATCAGATCGCTCGAAAACCCCAGCCAATCACATCGCCCGAATAGCCCAGCCAATCAGATCGCCCGAATAGCCCAAGATCGCTCATAAAAGATATAAGCCTAAAAATAATATTATTTCACCCTAAAATGAAAATTAACCTATGTGGACAATTTTAGGGAAAATATAACACATCAAATGTTGTTAGAGACATTAAAAGACCTTCTGCTCCGACAGAATAATATTAATTCCCTCTTCAATCACATCCTTATTTCCAAGGGCTCGAGCCCGTGCTCGGTAGCTCTACTTTTCATTCATCAATGATGGAGATTTATTCAAGTTCAACACACATTGATGTTGCATCATTGGGACAAATTAATTGAGCCAAAACTACTATTTAAGTGGCCTGTATAGAGTGGCGAAGTCACGCCCCTTCCGGTAGGGCTCATGGGACCTATGAGATCGAAAAATATGAATGGGTGTCAATGGAGAGAAAATAATTATTTTCTGGTCCCGGTCTTTATATGCCCTGGATTACACATATGTTGTTTGTGGATTCATGCAAAGAGTTCGACAGTTTATTGTGCAATTGTTCAGATAAAGGCTGTAGAGAAAACACAACGAGAAAGACTACACGGCTCGTATGTGACGTCACGCTCCCTGCGACTGGCGTGGAGAAGACCGACAATCTTCCCATCGGCATAACTGAAACTCTGCACGTGCCCCGACTTATAATGGTTTTCACCTCTTTCGATGCTTTTATCCTCCCCTTGGAAAAAGCGGTGAAGTGGGGCAGAGAGATCGCCATCTCTGTGCCGAGTTCCAAGGGCGGGTGTGGTGACGTATATCATATGCGTCGAGAGCAGCGAAGAGCTGTAGTTCACAAAGCGGCCTCACATAAAACCTAAAATTATCAAACTTCTTCACGAACATTTTTAGTTTTCTTTGCATGAAAAATTATCATTTAAATCCACAAACAACATATGTGTAATCCAGGGCATATAAAGACTGGGACCAGAAAATAATTATTTTCTCTCCATTGACACCCATTCATATTTTTTGATCTCATAGGTCCCATGAGCCCTACCGGAAGTGGCGTGACTTCGCCACTCTATTCATCAAAAAAGATGGAATATTTCTGATGCATCCATCAAAAAGATGGACACAAAAAAATGTAGTGTAATTTGAGTGCGAAATACATAGAAGTGTGGCTTGAGAGTGTGGGAAGCTTGTCATTTTTGAGAGGTGGCTGCTCTGATGTTTATAACTTTGGAGGAGGAGAAAGTGGAAGAGTAGGATAAACTTCAACTAGGCAGAAGGCTTTGTTTGCAGGGACGGATTGATGGACAAATAGCTTGCATCTGGCATTGTCAAAGTGGGTGAGAAACGTTCAACACTAGAGTTTGGTGAGATATGCCGTTTAGTCCTGTAAACAGTCATGTTTGTGAAAGACTCAGCAATTCTGGTGTACAATGTGGTGATGGACGAATTCGTTTCCATTTGGACAATTCTTGTACGAACTGTATGAACTCAACTTAATGGACGCCATCTTTACCCAGCCGTTAGTGCTCATGGCACAATTAGGCTAACGTAACAGGTTTCAGTCTATGTCAAGAAAAGTGAAACAAATGACAACAAACAATTAAATGAAAACTAATCCAAACGGATCATTAACTTAAATCTTTTTTTTTGCTTATCCGCTTTTGTCACATTGTTTGTTACAGGATTGCCCCCAAAACTATTTTCCGCCCTACACACAACAGGTAATAATAGCAGTTTAGTTGTGTGTACATGAGCACCACCTAGTGGACAGATCCGGAATGACCGCCAATGCCACTGCTGAAACAGACGGACGCCTACATCTTTAGAAGTTGCACTTCCCTAGAAATCAAACGAATATACAACGGCGAAATCCACGGGTATCTGGTAGTCTGCAGCTTCAACAACAACAATTAACACCTTGGTGTGCTGGCCTCCCAGTGGGATCAGTAGATATCCAGTTGCTTACAAGCTAGAAAACGACATATGTGAAATTGACTCCCTGACCTTTGTTGGTGGGAGTCACTGACAACTTAGCATTCCGATCATTCAGGTCGACAGGGCACCCCACTATGGCTACTGTGTGTTTAGGTCTATGCACACAGTCAGTGGGATTTGTTATTGAACACATAGGCTTACATCAATATCTATTTTACATTTCTCCCTTCAAACCAAGGAACTATGCTTGGTTTTTAAGATACTTTTTGAACTATTTGGAGTGAATACTTTCAGATGCATAAAAAATAAGCCATCAAGATGGTGGCTATGGTTTGAATCAATGTCTTTACAGATGACCTGAGGAGGACTGGGTACGGTCAAGCAGCAGTGTTCTGCAAGCTGTCACGGATCATAGACAGTACAGTGAGGTCTCTGGAAAATGTAAACTATCATTCAATAGTGTCTTGTTTGGAGTTGGTGTTGTCAATGAAATAGATGTCTGAAGGATGGGCCTAAAAGTGAATATAGTCAATCTGTAAAGATAGTCTGAACAGAAATGTTTATGAAATAGGGAAAAGTTTCAAATGTGCTAACATTTGTGCCTAATGGGTAAACAATGACATAGATTCAAGTATTGTGAACGCAAAAGCAAAAATGTATCAAGACAACAACGGTTTTGAAAAAGCATTTAAGCGTTGTGTGTGTGTGTGTGTGTGTGTGCATGCGTAAGTGCGCCAGTGTACGTGTATGTGTGTGTGTGAGTCCAAGTGTGTGTGTGTGGGTTTGATTGCTTAAGCGCTGGCATCTTGAGCAAAGAGATTGATTTGAGAAGCTCACCTACGACTCTTTTTAATCCAAGTGGCACGAAAGCAGGATCAATAAGTTCCTGATCCGGTCAATTTGCCCCGCCCTTAATATTTCATGCTCCGATGGATCAAGCCATAGCTGGATAACAAATGATCGGAAACAAGCACATTGACTAATGCCAAAATATGCTTTTATCCAAATTGTTTTTGACCCTTGGGCGGATCAAGGAAAGTTTTGGCCTCATCCAAAGTATCACTCGGATACTGAGGCCAACCGTTACAAGACATCGTTTCATTGCTATGGCAACAGATCGGGTCTCCCCAGTTACTGTGGAGGAGTTCTGACCGGGCAGATGTGTGTACAAATGCATCGATAGGAGGGGCAGACTCCCAGGCGTACGATTGCCTTAACCTATTTTTGATTCAGCCCTCAATTTAAACTGACCTTCGCATCTCCCATTCTTTAGGTTTACATAAGCAAGCAGTTGTTTTGTTTTTTTGCCTTTTCTACAAAAAGTTGGACCAAACGTCGGTTACATCATGGTCTTGATGCAGTCGGACACCGCACTGCCACATCCAGAGTGGCTGAAGCAGACCATTTCTAAATGAAAACAGTAAGAACATATTAAAACGGTGTTTAACACCATCCGTTTAACACTCTCCCCCGCTCCAACCAGGCAAAAATACAGCAGATTTATCGCGTGCAGATAAGATACTGCCACTTAGGAAAATAAGAGCGGTGTAAAGAAGGAGCCAAGAGAGGGGATGATGTGTCAGCATAATTGTGTTAAACAGCTCTGCTCCGGCCTGGACCTTGGCCGTTCCTTGGACTTAGTGTAACCAAGGTCACGTCCGGAGCTGCCTGCTTCTCTTCAAGGGTTGTTTACTCAGCATAAAGGACCCCTCGCCACATCACCTCATGGTGACTCATTAGAATATAGGCCGGCAGAGGATGAGTATCTGCTCAGATTAGGAAAGATTTCCCACTCAAACCAAGTGGCCACACTTTGTATTTTTTAAAGTGAATAGATAGTACATCCTCTCTCTTAGAATAAGTGGTGCACAAGAGATGAATTCAATAGCATCAGAGCTAAACTGCTCCCTGACCCAACTACAGCACAGCCTCGAGTTAGTATAGCGATGTCCGTTAGTGTAAAGGCTATATGAATGCCTATATGGCTTAACATCCCTAACATTGCACTATTTAGAGCAGAGGCGTGGCCCAATGTCCATTCAAGTGCACTCTTTGCAGTTTAGTCCAGACAGGATATACCTATCGCGGGATATTGTTTGAAGCAGACGATAACCGGCAGCAACACAATGTCAACTATTTCAGTATGTGACCGAGGTTGGTTTGGGGAGCATTTTGTACCCGGCCCTAAATAGAATGTTAGATGTCCAACAATGAATGGTGTGCAGCTGTCAGGTTGAATAGACCTTAGATGTCTATCGCCATGTGGAGGCCTTTAACTCCTCCACCCCCGGGAACCCATGTAGGGAGGGTGGGGGTGGGGGTGGGGGTGGGGTTGGGGGTGGGGGTGGGGTTGGGGGTGGGGGTGGGGTTGGAGGCAGTGTGTTTTAAAATCTCTCGTCCCCCTCTTTGACGCATGAACATCTTTGTGAGAGAAAAAAAAGCGATATAGAAAATAAGCAACATTTTGATTGCCAGCGATAAAGGGAACAGACTTCTCTTCCACTGTCAGTGTGTGGACGACAATCCATCTCAGAAGGCCTGGCCGTGAACCTGCTGAGGAAGAAGATGTTGCTATGGAGGTATTTCTTTTTTTTTACAAATAAGTTTGGTCGCCTCCAAAAAGAAACCCTGCAGATAATAGCAGTACACGCACGGCGAGAAAGAAAACTTGGATGTGTTTGTCATTAAAGGACAAAAAAAAAGAGATTGTGTCCTTTCACTATCCCTAGCAATCTCGTTTGTGGATGATGGGGGGGGGGGGGGGGGGGTGCAGGGTTATTGTCCAAATTGGGGACCAGGAAGCATCCAGAACATGGGGTCATAGAGTATATCTCAGAGCTGCTCCGTAAAATACAACCTCAGTACTGGTGCACTGACTGTTCTAGCAGTCAGATAAAGGACGAGTTCTAGTGCGAAACAAACCTTTTGCTTTATTTAGTCATTACCTCTATTCAGAGGGCAGACCACCAGCATACGGACATTTCTTTTTTTATCATTGATGGGTCATTAGAAAACCATTCACGCTCTGCTTGGACCCTAATATAGATTACGGTACAAGGTTTCGAGAAAAAGAGTAGCACCTTGTAAATAGGATATTTGTGGCTTACTTACCGTAATTGGCCTATTATTTTAGCCTACCAAGGCCTTCTTAGACACCACTGGAGTGCAAAATGAAAATTAATTAAACCAGTCAGCACCCAATGAACTTCATTGAAAGACCCTGAAGATGTGTTGTTTATTGAACAACGAAGGCTAATGCACTCTTTGTGTGTGTGCACCGCATACACAGCTGCTGGTGAGCTGTCAGAGGAACACCGTACACACGACGGGGAAAGACACGTGAGGAATACCACACGGCTCCCATGCATTGGCTGTTACCGTCTCCCTCGCTGAGACAGGGTGAAAACAGTGAGACGCTTTAACACAGATTTCCCTCTGAGTCGACGCCGCGCCCTCCATCCATCTTCTCTCCCTTCCACGGCCTCATGCCGCTCCCTCATTTCCTTCTGTTGTCGCGCAAAATGGAAGACAGTCCATCCGTCTTCCCCCCGACCTCTCTGTCCGCTCCTCGAAGCCAAACACGGTATGCATGACGCCACCGCTGTATCCTGTCCTCACCTTGTTCCCACGTCTTCACAGCAGCACCCAAGGACTGAGGCAGGTTAGAGAGGAGGGAGATGTTTCATTGGATTCCACTTAAGGGGACTTTTTATTGTCCAGGCCAAGGTGACCCACACTCAGCCTACCCTTTTCCAGCAGAGCTTTGCAGAGTAAATTGTGACCGGCCATTATGGTCCATGCCAGTGTTCTGCCATTGTTATTTGATTTTGAGCGATTTCTAGTGTGCGAATGTGTGTTATATTTGACATTTCAACATAAGTAGGCCTATATGTTATCAAACCCTTCCTGTTCACAGTGCTGTTTTAAACACATGGAACCAAATGCGCTGAAGTATGATAGTCTTACGGTCTGCACATTTATCTTTGTGCATTTTGATAGTTGACTCTCTTTATTCTGACCTACCAAAATGTGGCAGCAGGCCACTGATTGGTCGTAATTGGCTCGGCCGCTGAAATCGTTTCAGAATTCTCTTCTGGAACAAATTGTCCTCTGTGTTATTTTTTGTTATTTTTTCCTAATGTCAGGCAGGCATGTGCCCCCACACACGGGGCTGCTGATAAACAGGACCTTGTGAGGGGGTAAGATTAAAAAAGTTGGTTGAATAGACCTGCGTCGGTGGAAAGGGCTCCTGCAGTGGGGGATATTATCTCAGGCAGCAGGGACGGAATGCTCCCATTGTCTTTCTCACTACCATTGTCTTACCACGCAAACTACAAAATAAAAAGTACCATTCCATTTAAACACTGCAAAAAAAAAATCCGATATTTATCCCCCCGACAAAATAAAATACATGTTTTAATTAGACTGTTGTTTAATCCAAACTGAATGTACAGTATATTATCGAGTCTTTGATAAAAGCTGTTGATGCCAAGGCACTGGACTCCATCCCTAGTGGCCGAATTGGCAACAGATTTGTCTTCGAAAGCAATCGCTGACCTTGACTTCGCCGAATCCTAGTCATTTGTAATTCAAGTTAATCATTCGCTCTTCAGGGGTCTAGCACAGGTCCGCTCCCATCTCTTTTTCCTCTCAGCTTCATCATGTCCATCTTTAATTACACAGGAGGCCGAGGTGACCACCGGCGAGCAGGAAGCAGTCGTGTGGAGGGTGTCATGTGTCAGATAATGCAATGGACCGAGAAAAGGGATTGTGTCATTTCGGTTTCCTGGCAATTTCCTTTGTGGGTGATTGTCAAAATGGGGGACAAGAAAACCTCCGGAACACGGTGTCATGGAATCTCTCAGAGCGGCTCCGTGGGTACAACTGTTGCACTGACCGTGCTGTTCAAGCAGTCAGATGAAGGACTGGTGCAAAACAAATCTTTTGCTCTATTTAGTCATTACTTCCACAGATTGCGGTCTTGTGTTCTTCTCAGAGAGCGAAACCACCCCCATTAGCGACATTCATCTTTTATCATTGAGGGGTCATCGGAAAAACCATTCGTGCTCAGCTTGGACCTAATGACTGCTGATGGCCACATCAGCTATTCAGTGGGCTATGGAGGAGCTTACACACACACACACACACACACACACACACACACACACACACACACACACGCACACACGCACACGCGCGCACGCACGCGCGCGCGCGCACACTCACACACACACACCTACACACAGAAACACACACACACACACACACACACACACACACACACACACACACACACACACACACACACACACACACACACACACACACACACACGCACACAAACACACATACAATGGCCATCCCCGAGCTCACTCCCATAGTTGATGGCTACTCTAATACATGCCATTAAAAGTGCACGTGTTGTTGTGCACTTAGCACACCGTGCACAACGGCCACAACGACGGGCAT
>NC_082389.1:7873280-7879805 GCF_031168955.1 Gadus macrocephalus
CAGGGCTCCGACCCGCCCCGGGCGGGGGCCGCCACGGTCCACGAACAGATCCGACAAGTGGTGATGAACCTGGAGGACGTGCTGGGCGGCTTGAAGCAGGTTCACTGGGAGATGAAAGAGGTGGGTGGCCCACAACTGCTGTGTGGATATACTAAGTCTGTGTTTAAAAGCCTATGTCTGGTGTGTTTACCCCCAAGGTCGGTCCTAAGACTCAGCTGTTCCTGTTGGTGTCATGGACGCTGTGGACAGATGCGCCCTTGACATTTTTCAAATGATTTCCAAAGAGTTCATGGAAAGGTGTGTGTGTGTGTGTGTGTGTGTGTGTGTGTGTGTGTGTGTGTGTGTGTGTGTGTGTGTGTGTGTGTGTGTGTGTGTGTGTATTTGTCCATCCATGTGTTGATGCACAGACTTATCATCTCTTGCAGGAGCATTGATTGAGAACGATTCACACTGACCTTTCGCAGAACGGCGATGGAGCTGGCAGAGTTCCTGGCGGTGCATTACACACTCAGGCCTGAGACCGTTACTCGATTATAATGTGCAGTTCCCATTTTGCGAGCAACCCCTCAAAGTCCAATGTCTGCAAAACCCTATCATTGGGTTGCAGCGCAGAAATGAATCCATAAATGAAGGTTATATTTTTGCAAGGAATGACAGCGATGCTGAGGTAAACTGAGGATACGTTCGGTTTTGTCTGGCAGGATGTGTGCTGTGGTGGGCACTGTACGCGAGGCGGTTCCCCTGCCTAGTTCTACTGTCCTAACAGACGTAACGCTGTGTGTTCAGGTGGTGGACCACATCGACCGCCTCACGGCCAACATGGACCTCGGCGACGAGGGCATCGCCGTCACCCCCGGCAACGAGCCCGCCGACTCCTACGTCCCCCCGCGACCGGTCGGCCTCGGCCCCGCCCCGGCGCCAAACCCCAAACCGCCGTCCGTCCAGAACCACGTGTTCCTCAGGACTAACGCCCCCTCGCCCGTTCACGTGGCGTCCGTGGTCAAGACCAGCCGCGTCCCCCCGCCCCCGGGGCCGCCGGGCGCCGGGGACGGGGCGGGGCGCAAGCGGCCGCAGCTGGTCTCCAACGGCCACCTCCCCCACCTGTGCCCGCCCAGGTACTCTGAGCTGCAGGACCCCTGGCGCCGCGGCACGGACCCCGAGGAGGGGACCGCCGCAGGGAGGTGGTCGCCGGGGCCCAGGACTCAGAAGCCCCCGCCGTACCCCCAGAACGGGAGGTGCGGGAAGGGCCCGGTGCCCCCTCCCATCCCCGTGAAGACCCAGACCCCTTACCCTGGGAGACGCGGACAGAACACCAGCATGGTGTGACGGAGAGGGCCGGCCGGCCGGGGCCCCCAGGGGCCTGAAATAAGACCCGGGAACGACGATGGAGGTCTGAATGAGCCAGCCAGGGCGAGAACGTATGGTAGGTCGCTTTTTTTTTATGCGATTCCTTCTTTTTTTTTTATGAGCTCTGGACACTACCGTTGACTTCATGGACTTTTATGAAGGGGTGTAGCCGGAGACGTTCGTCACTCTTTATGGGTGCGTGGGCTGGGGAGGAAGTCGGATCATGAATAGCGGTAGTGTGTGTGTGTGTGTGTGTGTGTGTGTGTGTGTGTGTGTGTGTGTGTGTGTGTGTGTGTGTGTGTGTGTGTGTGTGTGTGTGTGTGTGTGTGTGTGTGTTTGTGTGGGCGGTAGATGTAATCTATGTGTCTGCTTTTGTTGTTGTCATTATTTCCCAGGCTTCACTTGAGTCAGAACAGAGGGAAAAAACTATCGTAAAGCGTATTAACTAAAGCAGTTCGCTCCCAAGATTAACATAAAAGGAATGCGTTATCCGATAAACGTCTGTTGCACTAACTTAATAGAAACTAAAAGTGCAAAGAAGCAAGACCGGATCCAATGTTCCTCGAGTCAAGACTTGATTTTCATTGTTTGAGGAGATGTTGTGTTTTGTGCCAGATCTGGAGAATCATTGCACCAATAACCTTGCCAGAATTTATAGTTACTTATTTGACTATTTTCCCCGTATATCGTACAAAACACAAGAACAATGTCTCGGATCTTGAGAGAGCTCTGTTGTAGTTAATCTTTGTAAGTACTACCAGACAAACAGAATGTTCTATGAAGTAATTCCAGTCTTAACATCTTAATTTTCTTTGAGCAAGGATAAACAAGGATAAACAATCCAAACTTGCTGCAGTTTGGATTGTGCTTGTTTATGCCTCATGTAATGCCTTAAGTTAACCGATTATTACTATTACATGTGTTATCCTCCAGCAATACAAACTATGAGTAAATAATAATGAATAACAAATGCTGTTAAAGAACAAACCCGAAAATAGAGCCACACTAGCTCAAGAAGCAGCGAGGCACTTTGGTCCACTGCTCCCCTCTTGTGGAGAGTATGCAAAACTGCAATCTGTTTTTCTGGGGCCGTTTCAAGTTGGGCAAGAACAATCTGGTTTTAATCATAAAAAACCTCTGGCCTCGTGCCAGAGACAAACGAGGCAAACCGAGGCAATAGCAACGTTTGTGACGGCATTATAAACTTGAGCGGTAGTAAAGGGTTTTTACTGCGGCTACCTTCGTTGTGAAGTGAAAAGGAGACTGCAGTGACCACATGGCGTCCATTGTGAAATAACTCGCACAATTATTTTTCTGTGTGAAATTGTTCTGGGGTGACATGATTATAACCCATGTTCCAATACATGAACTTGTAGTGAGCTCCATAGAGCTTAATGTACGATATATTACTTTTTCTCCTTCTCTATCTCCCTTCTTGGATTTTGCTTGCAAGTTTATTTGCAGACATTGTATTGGGGGTCTAAAGCCTTGCATCTTGAATTCGACTATCAGGATTGGTCACCCTGTTCTCCCTAAAGTAGAGTAATGTACTGCAGAGACAAGCGCGTGCACGCACACGCACATGCACACACACACACACACGCACACACACACACACACACACACACACACACACACACACACACACACACACACACACACACACACACACACACACACACACACACACACACACACACACACACACCTAGCACGCACAGGCACAGAGGCACACAAACTCACACACACACACAGGCAGACAAACACACACACACAGGCATAAAAATGCCCCCTCCAATGCAAACATACGCAGACGCGTGTACGCACACATACACACCCGCGCACATACAGACAGACACACACACACACACGCAAAAATACCCACGCAAACAAACACAAACACACACACCCATGCAAACACACACACACACACACACACACACACACACACACACACACACACACACACACACACACACACACACACACACACACACACACACACACATACAGGCACAGTGGCACCCAGACAAACACATACACACCCACACATGCACACTCAAAGACACATAACTCTGCAGCAACAGAGACAAACGGTGACAGTCGTGATGGAGACGGTGTTACAGCAGTAGGTTTACGAGTGACTCACAAGGACACCTCCTCTATCTGCCTTATCATAGGGATGCCCTTACACCTACCCACGTCCCACTCACACCCACCCACTCACCATTCATTCTAGTAACCCAACAAGGGTATGACTGGCATCAATAGAACGGTAGAGAGAGACAGCAAGAGAGATTGAGAGAGAGAGAGATAGAGAGAGAGAGAGAGAGAGAGAGAGAGAGAGAGAGAGAGAGAGAGAGAGAGAGAGAGAGAGAGAGAGAGAGAGAGAGAGAGAGAGAGAGAGAGAGAGAGAGAGAGAGAGAGAGCCTTGGGGCTTCAATGAATGACATTTATTTTATTTCACTAGGGAGAAACAAGAGTTTACTGGAAGCATGTGCATACTGAATATAAATGTTTTGCTATTGTGTGTGTGTGTGTGTGTGTGCCTATTTATGTATGATGTATGCATGTGGGTTGGTGTGGATGTGTGTGTGTGTGTAAGGGTGTGTAAGGGTGTGCATGAGTGCTTCTAGGTGTTTGTTTGGGGTTTTCCTTCATCCTTGTCCTCCCTGTTTCTTGTCCACCAGGACCCTGCCACTAGGAAGCATCTCCCTCTACGACAGACAGATGAGACGGACGAGGGAAGCAGGACCCTCCACACACAGGAGGACGCATGAAAGGAGATGAAAAGGAACTGATAGAGAGAGAGAGTTGGAGAGGGAGAGAGAGAGAGAGAGAGAGAGAGAGAGAGAGAGAGTTAACCTTCCATCGGGCAAACATGACCCGCAAGCCTGCATGGGGAGAAGCATCTGAAGAGGGGTGGACGCATCGAAAGGTCTCCAAGCTGTCTCGTGGGTCTCCTGTTGGCGGTGGCTCTTTCCCCTCTATTGGATGACATAAACGACGATGGGTCACCCTATCCCTCAGTCCCCTACCGACGTCACCACCGCCCCCCAGCCCCACCACCACCAACACCATCGGCCCACTACCAAGATGAGACGACCGAGGGACTGTGCTACTCTATTTAAGACCTAAGATGGATAAATGATTCACTGAATCAGTGAATCATTTATCCATCAGTCTGACGATGGTGTGTGGAGGGTCTCAGGACGCCGCGTCACATGACACCCCCGTCTCAGGACACCACGTCACATGACGCAGGCCGTGGCGACGCGTGGGCTCGTGGAGGAGGAGGTCCACATGGGGGACAGGGCCTGTGATGATCCCAAATCCCACAGGGTCACTGTTGAGTTGAAGCACATGCTTCATCTAAGGGCTAGCTTCTCAGATTCCTCTGTGCTCTCTCAGATATTCTGTCAATGTTGCTCCCTGACCACTGAATGTTACCGCATTTGCAAATTGATTAAATAAAAACCATGCCTGTCTCGAAATAGGTTTCACATCCGGAGGCGGAAAAAAAAAACCTGAATAGGTTATTTATAACGTGTTCATCTCTCAGGTGGGAGCCATTCAGCCATATTGGAACCAGCATGGGTCCGTTCCCGACTTTCCATGCATGCTGACACTCATAGGAGCGTTTCACCGCGTTAAGAAGTCTGTGTTGTGTGACCTCATTCTGCCAGAGAGCTTTGTGTCCAAGACAAATCTGTGGCATCATGTTGTCTTGCTTTCACGTTTGGTTTGTCACTTTCACATGTTGGTATGACTTCAGATGCCATCACGGTGTCAACAAGACAAAGGGACTTAGTCTTCTCTGCACTTTGCAGCAATACGTTCCATTATGTATTCGATGATGTATTCATATATAGGAGTTGTTCTGTTCCAGTACACTGTGACCTAATTATTAACTTGCTAATATATTTTATGGATTCCTGTCACACCCTGTCTCTCGCTCTCTGTGTGACTCTCTTTTTGTCGGTCTCTCACTTTCTCTCTCTCTCTCTCTCTCTCTCTCTCTCTCTCTCTCTCTCTCTCTCTCTCTCTCTCTCTCTCTCTCTCTCGCTCTCTCTCTCTCTCTCTCCTCCAGCTGTGGACAGACACTTTGATTCATAACCCCAAAAATAGTCCTTCTATCCTGTTATTCTGTACTTGGACCTGCGCCATGAAACTTTTAAAGGGCAATCACTGTCCTTTTTATTTCCCCTCCTGCTGAACCACAGACCTAAGTGCTTTATATTGAGATGCTGAGGTTGATTTACCGGGCTGTCATTAGACACTCATTATCTCAAAACGTTGTGAATGAATGTGATAGAAAGAAGTGAAGATTACAAATATACGTTTTAACAAGAGCAATGAGTGAGTACCACCTTCACTCTCTTGATCCCCTGTTCACTCCCTCCCTCCCTCGTTGATGCCATTATTCACTCCCTCCCTCCCTCCCCTCTCTCCTTCACTTCCAGCCTACCTCACTCAATCACTTAATCCTTCCATCCCTCCCCCCTAACTTCCCCCCCCCACCCCCCCCCCCCCCCCCGCCTGTGTTGAGGCAAGGTTAAGTAATGTCTAAGTGAGTGTTGGCAAAGGACAAGCTAGCTGTGAGTGGTTTATAAACACAAACAGAAGGTTAAAGATGCTGTCGGGGTCCACAAGGCGACAACGTTTTAGCTCTCGTCGCAGTGACCTATCAGCAGGCAGAATGTACGCGCTGGAAGAAGACATTCTAAAGCTATTATTTGATAAGGGGTAGAGGCAGAGACAAATAAATATTCAGTGATTCCAGATAAGCAAACGGTTATTTCCATCCCAAACGCAATGCTCTTAAGACATTGAGCAGGCCGTTCATCACACCCTCTTCTCCATTGTGAGAATATATTTAGTCCACTTGGTATTCCTGCGGAGACACGTGTATACTTATCAGCAGATAACGAAAAAAAGCTGAATATATCCTAACCCAAGCCATCCTACTCTCGTTAAAACAAACACAATCTACACAAAAGTAAACATCTGCGAGGATAAGATGAAGGCAGACGCCGACCGGCGACTAAACATCAACCGATGGTATCCATCATCACAGATGGCGGCAGTGTGTCTCCCGTCTGGGGGGATCCAGACATAAAGACTTTGGGTGGGGCCATAGACCCCGCGGGGTGTGTGCGCTACCATCCACAGACCAGT